>NW_004443966.1:17909155-17959529 GCF_000243295.1 Trichechus manatus latirostris | reverse complement strand
TATATAGTTTTTTCTACAGCTTAACAACAAAAAGATAACCCAGTTAAAAAAATGGGCAAAGAACTTGAACAGATACTTCACCAAAGAGGATGTACAAGTGGCCAATACGCACCTGAAAAGATACTCAACATCATTAGCCATTACCCATCCCAACCCATTGTTGTCAAGTCGATTCCGACTCATAGCGACCCTATTGGACAGAGTAGAACTGCACATGGTGTTGCCAAGGAGTGGCTGGTGGATTCGAACCGCCACCTTCTGGTTAGCAGCCGAGCTCTTAATCACTGTGCCACCAGGGTTCTCATTAGCCATTAGGGAGATGTAAATCAAAACTGCAATGAAATACCACCTCATCTTCATTAGAATGGTAGTGATTGAAAGAAAAACAGTAAACGATAGGTACTGGCAAGGTTGTGGAGAAACTGGAACCCTCTTCCATTGCTGGTGGGAATAGTACAGTCACTATGAAGTGTTTGGCAATTTGTCAAAAAATTGAACATAGAATTACCATATAATCCGGCAGTCCCATTCTTAGGTATATGCCCAAAAGAAGTGAAAGCAGGAATGCTAACAAAAACCTGTACACCAGTGTTCATTACAGCACATTTTCCGATAGCTAAAGGCAGGAAACACCCAATATGGCCGTCAACAGCTGAGTGGATAAACAGAATGTGGCTTATACACGCGACGGAATATTACTCAGCCTTAAGAGAAGTGAAGTACTGATGCATGCCACAACATGAATGAACTTAAAACATCATACTGAGCTAAGTAAGTCAATTGCAAAAGAATGAATACTGTATGACCTCATATGAAATAAGCAGATACATAAAACCAAAGATTTTAGTGGTTACCAGGGGTGGGGGGGGGGAAGGAGGAATTTTGCTTAGGGGGCATTGAGTTTACGTTAATAGTGGTGGGATAATTTGGAAAAGAATAGTGATAATGGTTGCACAACAAGAAAAATGTTAACATTGTCACTGAATTGTGCATGTGGAAATTGTTGAATTGGTGAATGTTTGTGCTGTGTCTATTTTCACCACAATGAAAAACCCCCGTGAGGAACATCTAGCTCAACTGACATAACTTAGTTTATGAAGAAAATATTATACATTTTACTTTGGTGAGTAACGTTGGAGGTCTTAAAAGCTTGCGAGCAGCCATCTAAGATAACTTCACTGGTCTCACCCCGTCTGGAGCAAGGGAGAATGAAGATGACCAAAGACACAAGGGAAACAGTCCAAAGGGACGAATGGACCACAACTACCACAGCCTCCACCAGGCTGAGTCCAGCACAACTAGATGGTGCCTGCTTCCACCACCGACTGCTCTGACAGGGATCGTAATAGAGGGTCCTGGACAGAGCTGGAGAAAAATGTAGAACAAAATTCTAACAAAAAGACCAGACTTACTGGTCTGACAGGGACTGGAGAAACCCTGAGAGCATGGCCCCCGGACACCCTTTTAGCTCAGTAATGAAGTCACTCCTGAAGTTCACCCTTCAGCCAAAGATTAGACAGGTCCAGAAAACAAAATGAGACTAAATGGGCACACCAGCCCAGGGGCAAGGACTAGAAGGCAGGAGGGGACAGGAAAATTAGTAATGGGGAACTCAAGGTTGAGCAGGGGAGACTGTGGACATGTCATGGGATTGGCAACCAGTGTCACAAAACAATATGTGTCTTGTTTAATGAGAAACTAGTTTGCTCTGCAAACCTTCACCTGAAGTACAATAAAGTAAATAAAAACCTATGTTGGTAGGTGCCGAGGAGTAGGTTCTGACTCACAGCAACCGTATGTACAACAGAATGAAACATTGCCCGGTCTCGCCATGTTCACAATTGTTGCTATGTTTGAGCCCATTGTTACACCCACTGTGTCAGTCCATCTCACTGAGGGTCTTCCGCTCTCTTGCTGACCTTCTACCAAGCATGGTGTCCTTCTCCAGGGACTGGTCCCTCCTGATAACTTGTCCAAAGTAAGACAAGTCTCACTATCCTAGGACTGTACAATACAAAGAGTAAATCTTAATGTAAAGAATGGATTTTAGTTAATGTATCAGTATTGGTTCATCAGTTGTAACAAATGCGCCATAGGAATGCAGGATGTTAATAAGAAACAATTTTTTTTCCTTTTTTTTTAATTGTACTTTAGGTGAAGGTTTACAGAACAAGTAGTTTCTCATTAAACAGTACACATATTGTTTTATGACATTGGTTAACATCCCCACGACTTGTCAACTCTCTCCCTTCTCGACCTTTTTTTTTTTTTTTTGGTGAAAATATACATAGAGATACACCATTTCAAAAATTTCTATATGCACAGTTCAGTGACGTTGTTTACGTTCTTCCACTTGTGCTGCTATGCTCACTTTAGATGAAGGTTTACAGAACAAAATAGTTCCAATGAAAGAAGCAATTTAAGATACATCTATTGGTCTCATCCTGTTTGGAGCGAAGGAATGAAGAAAACCAAAGACACAAGGAAAATATGAGTCCAAAGGATTAATGGACCGCATGAACCACAGCCTCCACCAGCTTTAGCCCAGAACTAGATGATGCCCAGCTACCACCACCAACCGCTGACAGGGATCACAATAGAGGGTCCTGGACAGAGCAGGAGAAAAATGTAGAACAAAATTCAAATCTACAAAAAAAGACCAGACTTACTGGTCTGACATTGACTGGAGGAACCTCTAAGACTGTGGCCCCCAGACACCTTGCTAACTCAGAACTGAAGCCACTCCAAAAGTCCACTTTTCAGCCAAAAATAAGACAGGCCTATAAAACAATGTGTGAGGAATGTGCTGCTTAGTTCAGTCAAGTCTACGAGACCAAATGGGCAACACCTGCCCAAAAGCAAAGATGAGAAGGCAGGAAGGGACAGGAAAACTGGATGAATGGACACTGAGAACCTAGGGTTGAAAGAGAAAGGGAGAGAGTGCTGACACATTGCAGGGATTGCAGCTAATGTCACAAAACAATTTGTGTATAAATTTTCTGAATGAAAAACTAATTTGCACTGTAAGCTTTCACCTAAAACACAATTTTTTTTAAAAAGTGGACTCTGCCTTCAAGTGGAAACGAAACCACACTCTCCCCAGTGGTGACCCCCTCTGCTGGGTGTTCTGTGCCAGCCTCCGCAAGCCTGTCCACCCTGCCTCCAGCCAGCAAGAGGGAGCGCAAGGTTGGAGGTCCCAGCTGGCTGAGATTCAGAAACAGAATAGGTATTATGTAGGGCTGCTTACCCTAAACGAAGGCTCAGTTTTATTATCTGCATTTTAAACTCTTTAATATGCCTCCCAAGATGGTGTCTGGTTTGGAAAATCACCTATAATAAATGCACATAATCTCTTATTTTGAATATAAAAAAACGTTGAGAAACAACGTGCAGGGGATCGAGGGGGTATATGGGAACTCTGTACTTTGTCCAAACAAAACTGCTGTAAAAAGTAGTCTATTAAAAACCTAAAAAAAAAAAAAAAAGTGACCCATTTACGGCCTTCAGTCGTGGGGAGTTCCCCACTCCACCATTGTTTTTCTGGGCCCATTGATCATGAGAGCATTTACCTGAAGATATGCATTGTCATCCCTCGAACTGCTGACAGGTCAGAGGCAATGCCCCACGACCACAGACCCACTGCTTCCCCACCTCTTCACCTGGGCTGTGAAGTCAACACCCCACCCTGCGCAGGGCCAGTCCGCTCAGGCCTGTTTGTGTTCTCTGTGCACCACCAGGGGGCGGGGAAGAGCGGGACGCTTCGCTTCAAATCTACTGAGGATGCAAAGATGGCCCAATGCGAAGAACTAAGGGAGGGAATGGTAGGAATGGAGGCAGCTAGCCGGGTACCCCTCCCTTCTTGAATATAATAAAGTGATGTCAGATGCAGGCAAAGTGTTTCCAGGTGCACCTTACAGTAGGGATAGGATGTGAGGAAGGTAGAAATGATACTGGGAAAGAGTAAAAAAATGATTTTATGGGTGTAGACTGATTTTAATTTTTATTAATGGAGACAAAGTTTGTGGCAACATCGCTAACTTTCTAAAATTTGAATTTTTATACCTTCTGTTTTTATATAGGGTTTTTGGTCTATATCTTAAGATTAATCAATACAGAGCAGGACAAATATGTACCATACTTTTTTTTTCATTAAGAAAGGAAATAGATATTCTTGGTTCATTTATTAAAAACATTGTCTATTTTTCCGTTATAAGTAAATAAACTTCAAAAGGTTGGAAACTAGTATTCTTTCATACCAATTTATAAATATATGTAAAACATAAATACATGTTAACAAATTTCGGTGACGTGTTTCTTTACCGTTGAATTTTTTCGTAACTATTCACTGTGGCCATATATAAAGCCTCACACTTATTTTGAAGTACTCTTTGAGCTGTCCTTTTTATTTTTCTGTATTTCAATCTGATTTTGTTATTAAAATTTTCATGAACCTTGCTTTTTTTAACAGTATTTGTTGTTCTCTAACCACATCCATATTATGTCTTCCTTACCCCAATAACTATTCTTTAACGATTTAAAATGTTCCAACAGAAAAGTGTAGAGAATAAAACACAGTATAACCACCACCCAGGTTTATCACATTTCAATAGTCAAATTTGCTTCAGCGTTTTTGTTTTTTTTTAAGAGATAAAACATCACATATGTACTCCTTCCCAAGCCCATTCCCTCTCCTCAAAAGTAACCACTTTCCAGTGGTTTTTTAATTTATTTTAAATCTCATTTCCTCTGGAGTATCTGATACTTACCTGTCATTTCTCTTCCATGTTAACAAATTCTTTATGGCTCACTTTATAGCAAATTAGAAAGGGATGTTTTGGAAGTCGCTCAGAAAGGTAGTGTGTGTGTTAGGAAGACAGACTGGCTGGCAGGCAGGCATGGGTTGGGAAGATGGGTGTCTCCGTTCTGTGGATGTTCTGTTGAATGTGTGAGTGAGGGTGTGTTGCTGGGTATCTGGATAATGTATTCATTATGAAAGAGAGAATATTTGAATACGGAAATGCGGAGAAACCTATGCTGATGTTTATCTAGACTCCTGTAAGAAATTTGAGTAAAGATGTATGTAGAGATTCAGCTAGGGGAACAAAAGTGCTTCGTCATTTTTATGTGCTTGCTGTGTCAAGCACTGTTATAAGCAGTTGCCTAAATGTTAACTTACTTAATCCTCACCCCAGTCAATGAGGGCAGCTGTCAGTAAAATCCTTATTTGATACATAAGGAAAAAGACACAGAAGGTTGACTTGTTTTTGGTTACACAGCTGACCTGAGTTAGGATTTGTACTCAGAAAATATGGCTCCAAGCTCAACTACTTTACCCTATACTGCACCCAGCCATCAGCCTTGACCTCACACAGCAGCCAGACCTTGGCCACAGTCCCAAGCTTCCCTCAAATCTCTATTGCTGCTCTGAACTGTACCAGGCATCTTTCTGCCCTTGGACACCACCCAGACACACGCATGCACACAGCCACAGATAAAACTGAGTATTCCAGAGACCATTTTCTCCCACCTACTTGGGGATCTTGCTGCATAATTACCCCTTGCTCTTCAATCTCTTCCATACTGATGGCTCCTTTCCCTCAGCAAATAAATAGGCACAATCTCCTGTAACTCTAAACAAACTTAAAACCTCTTCAATCCTGTTTTTCTCAAATTCCTGAAATAACTAAGTATAATCTCCATGTCTTTAGGTTCCATTCATTGCCCTCGAGTTGATTCCAACTCACAGAGACCGTATAGGACAAAGTAGAACTGCCCCATAGGTTTTCCAAGGAGTGGTTGGTGGATTTGAACTGCCAGAATTGCTGACCTTTTGGTTGACAGCCAAACTCTTAACCACTACACCACCAGGGCTCCATCCTGTGCTTAGGGCCCTGCAATTTGGTTGTAGTCCTCATGTAGGCTTCTCTCCTTAAGGCCATATGTTGCAAATCAAGGGACATTTCTAACAAGTAAAACATTACTTGACCTTTTCTAGTATCTTCAGATTTCGATCACTTCCTCTTTGAAATTCTTCCTAGACTTCTGTGACACCATTCCTTCCTGGGTTTTCTCCTACATTTTTCCTCACTCCTTAACCTGTATCCCACAACAAATCACATTTTTAAGGGTTTGTGCCCTGTCCTCTTCTGTACTTTCTGCTGAGTGATCTCATTTACACTCAGACAAATCTTCAACTATCCTTATATAAAGTCTCATCTGAGCTCCAAACTCATAGCCAACATCTACTAGATACCACCTGAATGTGCGAAATATACGTTAAGCTCATGTCTCAGGGAGAATTCATCATTTTTCTGTATAGCTCCCTACTCTACTACGCCTATGCCAATATTCTGCTAGTTATTTCAGCTGAAATCTGGGAATCATCTTTAATTCTTTCCTATCATAATTGTCCTCTAATCTGTCGCCATTCATACCCACTCTATATCAATAACCCTTAGATCCATTTCCTCTGTCGACACTGCCACCAGTTTGGACTCATCATATTTCCCTTGAGCTTAGGAAAGGATCCTAACTGATGCACCTGCATCCAGTCTGCCAGAGTCATCTTTAAAACTACAAATCAGATAATTTCAGTTTCCTGCTTTTAACTTTTCCGAATCTCCCCCATTGTCCAATTCACTTAGCAGGTATGCCAGTCTTCTCATGAAGATAATGTGTTGCTTGAGCTCTCCATCATCATTTCCTGGCACTCTACCTGTATTTACCAGGATTTATTTAGTTGCAAGGAAACAACTCAACTGACTTAAGCGAAAAAGAAAACTTACTGACTCATGTAACTAAAGAATCTAGAAGTGGGCAGTTATAGGATGCTAGTAATAAATCTAATCAATGATGTGTATAACTTTGAACAGAAAATTATTAAAATTTTGGAAAGACAGGATAACCCAGATTGAGAGATGTAACATGCTCATGAATGAGAAGACTCAATATTACAAGAATTTCAAATTGATTTGTAGATCCAATGTGATTCCAATCAAAATCTAATTAAAAAAAATTTTTTTGAACGTAAAGCCAATTTTAAAGTATGTAGAAGAACAAAGGGTAAAGAAAAAGTCAATTTTCAAGAAGAGAAAAATTTGAAATATGGAATAGAGTTGGTATTTAGCTAGTACACACTTCTGAATGATCTCGTTTACACTCAAATCTTCAGCTGCCCTTATATATACAGTGAAACCTGTGAGAGCCAGAATCGATGGGACTGCCTTGTTTTTCCCGGTCTCACAAGTGTTGCTTTTGATGGGATGCAGTCTTACCATTTTTCTGTTGCTCGTTTTAGAGGAAAATATTTTAGCTTTCCTTCTCTGATGGATTTCTGCCTCACACAGTTTCCGGCTTCCTCAGGTTTTACTGTATTGTATAATGCAGTGAAACCTGTGAGAGCCAGAACTTGACAACTGCCTTGTTTTTCCAGGTCTTATAACTTTTCCACCTTTTACTGCGTGCAGTCTTACCACTTTTCTGTCACTCTCTCTCAGTGGAAAATATTTGAGTTTTCCTTCTCTGACAAGTTTGTGCCTTACACAGTTTCTGGCTTTCATATATATATATACACACATATGTATATATACACACGCACACGTGTGTGTGTGTGTGTGTGTGTAAACACAGGGTTTACAGTGAGTATTCTGATTGGTCAGGGCACATATTAAGTATTTTCAAAATTACCCTGACAATGTCGGATATCAAGAGTCATTATAAAGCTATTAACTATCAAGACAGTTTGGTATTGATGCAAAACAGACAAGTAAGCCCATAGAAAAATAGAGAACCCAGAAAGAGCCTTACACGTATCCAGTAAATTAAAATATACAGAGGTAGCATTACAAATTAGTGGGGAGACTTCTGGTTCTTATATTAACATGGTGGAAACATGGCTTTTTCTGGAAATCATACAGCGCAACAAGGACAATTTAAAAACATAACAAGCAAAAATCTCATTTTCAGTGAAAGAAGAAAAGGAACCTAAAAACTCTGAAGTAACTGAACTGTACACAGACAGTTGGTTCAGGAAAATCACAAGTTACTCAAATACGAATAAAATGAATGAACGAATAAAACCATTTTTAAAATGAAGGCTACTTCCAAAGTTTTGCACTGGGAGACAATTAGGAAAGCTGATACATACACATATATATGCTTGAAGGCATTGGAAAGATAAAATGTAAAGAATTACTTGGTTAAGATCTGAGACACATCCAGGAGGGTAAGCCCAGTTTCTGGGGACACTTGCTCCCTGAATGCACTTGCCAATTTCAAATAAGGTCTCTATCAATAGACTACGGGTTAAAAGTTGAAGTCCAGGGCCTGCAAATGGATCCTGGAAAAAATCTACACTCTTTGGGTTGAGATGTCAAAAGACCAAGCTCTATAGTGTTAAGGTTGAATTGAGAACAGCCCCGTTTCCTTGCAGAAAATGCAGCTTGGCTTTCAGTCATCTCAATCACTACAATTGGCTTAAGGTGATCCCCAAAACTAGAGTCCCTAAATACCTTTGAAAAACAAATATAAATTTATTATAGAAGAAGAAGACATCCTTTCACATCTCTAATTAATTTCTAAGATTTTTTTTCAAATGCAATGCTTATCATATGGCCAAAAATAAACAGGCACATGAAGAGATGAGATAACATGATGCAGAAACAATAGCTAACAGAACCAGACTGAAAGGAGCTCTAGATAATGGACTTATCAGGCACATTAAAATAAGAAGGATTACTGTGTTCAGGGGAATCAAAGACAAGATTGAAGATTTTGGCAGAAAACTGGAAAATATAAAAGGAGTCATAACATTTGTAAAGAAATTCTAGAACCAAAAATTACAATATCCAGTATTAGAAATATAATGGAAAGGTTTAATAGCAGAACAGATACAGATGAAGAGAGAATTCGTGAATTTGAAGATAAGTCAGAATAAAAATATCCAAACTTCAGCACAGAAGATGAAGGTGAAATAAAGCTGTTTTTAAACCAAAACATACCAACAAAGAAAAACCCCTGAATTTTTTTATTTTTATTTTTTATTGTACTTTAAGTGAAAGTTCAAAGTTCAAGTTAGTCTCTCATACAAAAATTTATACATACATTGTTATGTGACCCTAATTGCTCTCCCTATACTGTGTGTAACAGCACACTCCTCCTTTCCACCTCTGATTTCCTGTGTCCATTCAACCAACTCCTGACCCTCTCTGCATTCTCATCTCACCTCCAGACAGTAGCTGCCCATTTCAAAAACCCCTGAATTCAACAGCAGATCTGCACTAAAGGAAATAATACAGACAAAAAGAAATTATCCTAAATGGAAGGTTAGAGATGCAGAAAGGCATGAAAAGCAATAAAAAATGGTAAATACATGGGCAAATTTAAATGAATATTGTCTGTGTAAAATGACTCTTTTGATATTTTAAATATGCTAAGAATTTATGCTAAGAATTAAAATATTTAAAGGCAAAGAAGTCAAGGGTGGAGATGGAGTTAAAGTGTTCTGGAGTCCTTTCATTATCCAAAAAGAGCATAAAATTACTAATTAAAATTAGACTATAGTAAGGGATATCAGACTTCAGCTCACTTACTTTGGACACGTCATTAGAAAAGACCAGTCTCTAGAAAAGGACATCATGTTTGGTAAAGTAGAGGGTCAATGAAAATGAGGGAAACCTTCAATGAGATGGATTGACACAATAGCCACAACAATGGACTCAAACCTACAAAACATACCAAGCAGTACAGTTGTCGTTATTTACAGATGACATGATCATCTATGTAGAAAATCCAATGGAATCTATTTTTAAATGCTATTAAAACTAATAGTTGCAGGATATAAGATCAATATACAAAAATCAATTGTATTTCTATATACAAGCAACAAACTACTAGAAATTGAAATTAAAAAATAGCACAATAGCATAAAAAAAATTGAAACACTTAGGGATACAACTGAAAAATGATGTGAAAACCCCATACATGGAAAACTACAACATATTCCTAAGAGAAAATAAAAGCCTGACAAGTTAACAGTGATGGAATTCTTTGGAAAAGGATAGCAATAATGGTTGCATAACATGAAGAATATAATCAATGTCCGTGAAATATACATTTTAAAATTGTTAAACTGATTTGTGTTTTGTTGTGTGTGTTTTCACGAAAAAAAAAAAAAAGAATGAAGGGGAAATTAAGACATAGTTAAAGAAAACCTAAGGAAATTTGTCACTAGCAGAACTAGCCTAAAAGAATGGCAAAGAAAGTTCTTGAGATGGAAATGAAATGACAAAAGAAGAAATCTTGGAATATCAGGAAGGAAGAACAATGGAAACAGTAAAAAATATGGGTAAATACAATAGCTTTTCCTTGGGTTTTCTAAATTATGTTTGACAGTTGAAATTGTAACGTTGTCTGATGTGGTTCTTAACGTATGTAAAGGAAATATTTAAGACAATTATAAATGGGAGAGGATAAGGTAACTTAAAGATAGGTAAGGTTTCTACTGAAGGTATTGGGAAAAAAAAGGCTCCGGGAATTGATGGAATACCAATTGAGATGTTTCAACAAACAGATGCAGCGCTGGAAGTGCTTACTCATCTATGCCAAGAAATTTGGAAGAGATCTCCCTGGCCAACTGACTGGAAGAGACTCTTATTTATGACTATTCTCAAGAAAAGTGATCCAACCAAATTCAGAAATTATCAAACAATATCATTAATATCACATACAAGTAAAATTTTGCTGAAGATCATTCAAAAGCAGCTGCAGCAGTATGTCGACAGGGAACTGCCAGAAATTCAAGCCAGATTCAGAAGAGGACATGAATCGAGGGATATCGTCATTGCTGATGTCAGATGGATCCTGGCTGAAGGCAGAGAATACCAGAAAGATATTTATCTGTGTTTTATTGACTATGCAAAGGCATTTGACTGGTTCATAACAAATTATGGATAACATTGCAAAGAATGGGAATTACAGAACACTTACTTGTGCTCATGAGGAACCTGTATATAGATCAAGAAGCAGTCGTTCGAACAGAACAAGGGAATACTACATGGTTTAAAGTCAGGAAAAGTGTGCATCAGAGTTGTATCCTTTCACCATACTTATTCAATCTGTATGCTGAGCAAATAATCTGAGAAGCTGGACTAGACGAAGAAATGGGGCATCGGAATCGAGGGAAGACTCATTAACAACCTGTGATATGCAGATGACATAACCTTGCTGAAAGTGAAGAGGATTTGAAGCACTTACTGATGAAGATCAAAGACCGCAGCCTTGAGTATGGATTACATCTCAACATAAAGAAAAGAAAAATCCTCACAACTGGACCAATAAGCAACGTCATGATAAACAGAGAAAAGATTGAAGTTGTCAAGGATTTCATTTTACTTTGATCCACAATCAACACCCATGAAAGTAGCAGTCAAGAAATCAAAGGACACATTGCGTTGGGCAAATCTATTGCAAAAGACCTCTTTAAAGTGTTAAAAAGCAAAGATGTCATCTTGAAGACTAAGGTGCTCCTGACCCAAGCCATGGTGTTTTCAGTCACGTCATATACATGTGAAAGCTGGACGGTGCATAAGGAAGACTGAAGAAGAATTGTGGTGTTGGCGAAGAATATTGAATATACCATGGACTGCCAAAAGAATGAACAAATCTGTCTTGGAAGAAGTACAACCAGAATGCTCGATAGAAGCAAGGATGGCAAGACTATGTCTCACATACTTTGGACAGGTTATCAGGAGGAATCAGTCCCTGGAGAAGGATATCATGCTTGGTAAAGTAGAGGGTCAGCAAAAAAGAGGAAGACCCTCAATGAGATGGACTGACACAGTGGCTGCAACAAACGGCTCAAGCATAACAATGATTGTGAGGATGGCACAGGACCAGGCACTGTTGTACATAGGGTTGCTATGAGTTGGAATCGACTCCATAGCACTTAACAACAACAAGGTTTCAGCCCTTCACTCAAATTGGTAAAATGTCAACACTAATAGACAGCTATAAGTTATTTAGGTATTATGCAATACCTAGAAAAAGGAACAAATAACTCACAGGAAAGCAGGAAAAATAAAACAGATAAATGAAGATCAGAGGGAACAAACAAAACAATAAATGGCAGTCTTAAGCCCTAACATATCAATAATTGCACTAAATGTAAATGGTCTAAATACATCAATTAAAAGACAAAGATTGGCAGACTGCATAAAAAAATATGTGCTGTCCACCAGAAGCTCACTCCAAATATAATGATACAAGGAGGTTGAAAGGAAAAGGATGGAAAAAGATATATCATGTAATCATTAATTAAAAGAATGAAGAAATTTCAGATAAAGTAGATCTCAGAGCAAGAAATTTACCAGGAACAAAGAGACATTAGATAATGATAAAAGGGCCAGTCCACCAAGAAGAAATCACAATCCTAAATGTCTATGCACCAAACAGAGCTGCAAAACACGTGAAGCAAAAACTGGCAGACCTGAAAGGAGAAATAGACAAATTCACAATTACAGCTGGAGACTTCAACATCCCTCTCTCAACAATTGATAAAACAATGAGACAGAAAATCAGCAAGGATATAGAAGAAATCAACCACACTATCGATCAACACGATTTAATCAACATTTATAAAATACTTCACCCAATAACAGCGGAATACACATTATTTTCAAACACTAACAGAAAATTTACCAAGATAGACCGTATCCTGGGGGGCCACAAAACAAACCTCAACAAGTGTAAAAGAATTGAAGCCATATATGTTCTCTGACCAGAATGGAATCAAACTAGAAATTAATGACAGAAAAAAAAGAGGAAAATCTCCAAACATTTGGAAACTAAACAGCATGCTTCTAAATATTCCATAAGTCAAAAAGGAAGTCTCAACGGAAATTTAAAAAATGCACTGAACTGAATGAAAATGAAATGTTCTGAAAACCCATTTCATAATCACCAATTACAAGGAGTAGCTTTTTATTAAAAGAGAAAATGAAAAAAAATCATGATTTATTTCTGAATTTGAATCAATCAGTCCAAAGGACTAACAGACCACATGAACCACAGCCTCCACTAGCCTGAGACCAGAAGAACTAGATGGTGCCCAGCTACCACTACCACTCTTATCGGGATCACAGTAGAAGGTCCTGAACAGAGTGAGAGAAAAATGTAGAAAAAAATTCAAATTCATAAAAAAGACCAGACTTACTGGTCTGATAGAGATTGGTGGAACCCTCGAGACTATGGCCCTTAAACACCCTTCAAATCTGGAACTGAACCCACTCCTGGAGATCACCTTTCTGCCAAACAATAGACAGGCTGATAAAATGAACAGTAACACCCGTGAGGAATGTGCTACTCAGAACAATCAACCATATGAGACCAAACGGGAAGCATTTGCCCAAAAACAAAGTTAAGGCAGGAAGTGGCAGGAAAGATGGGCAAATGTAAACGGGGAACTCAGGGAGGAAGTCACACTGAGGGGATTGCAACTAATGTCATGAAACAAAACGTGTATAAATTATTGAATGGGAGACTAATATACTCTGTAAACTTTCAGCCAAACCACAGTAAAATGTTCAAAAAAATATAATTAGAAAGTTTACTGAAAGAGGCAAGAAAAAACTTTTATGGAATAAATACATAATTTATGAATTATTTATCTTTGTTGTATTACTCATCCATCCAAACATCTCTGGCCCATCAAGCGAATTACCAATCATGTGAAGAATAAACTTCAATCATCTCTGATATTTTGTCAACTTTTAGTTATATAAAAAACATAGCTTTACACATATTTTTCAGTTTTGTTATTATGAATGTGTATTTGTGAAAATAAGAAGAGAACATATTTAACAAATTGTGCATTTCATTCATAATTTTTAAGTATTTAGACACGTGGTACGTGGATTTCCATTTGCACTCTTGTTCTGGACCCAGCAAATGTTGGGGGCAGGCCTGGCCCTAACCTCCTTGAACCTCACCTTCCTTTTCCGGAAAAGGAGGCTCATTCTCCAGAGCTCACCGAATCGGGGATGAACCAGCCACTTGGTCCATAATGGGTATTAAGTAAATATTGCTAATATAAATTCGCGCTCTCTCTTGTGGAGAAATCAGTGTTGGGAGTGGTTTTGTTTTTTTGTTTTTCCTCCTGTTTCCTTTTCTTTCTCTTCTTACGATGCGGGAGGAGACGAACATGTTTGAGGCTCACGAGTAAAGAAGTGGTTGAAGACAACCAAGAGAGGGACTTGTGATCAAGCGGGTTGGGATCGGCTCCGAAGGATTGGCTTTGGTAGTGGGAATGGAGAAGAGGAATCCCCATCCACTCCCGCAGGAAACGCGCCTGAGATTGGAGGTGTGTGTGCCTGTGTGTGCAGGTGCGTGAGGAAGGGGTTAGCTCTGACTCCCGCAGACACCACAACGCATGACGAAGCTACTTCCCCTCACGCACGCTAGCGATCCACGGCCACGCCCGCACACACTCGACACACACACGGCATCAGAGGGTCCGGTTGCCATGGCGAGCAGGCGCGCTTGAGCCCAGCCTCTCCTCCCGTCCCCGGCCGAGCCCGGTCAACTCCAGCTCTGATTGGCCGCTGCTTCTTCATTATGCAAATCATTTGCGTAGACTCGGCTGCCAGCTACCTGACGTCACTAAGCACGGGGGCTGGAGCGAGGGGCTCGGCTCCGGGAGAGCTCCCGCGCGAGCCCAGAGAGCGCGACGCTGGGACCCCACGCCAGACCCCAGCGCCTCCCCGCCTCAGCCCGGGGCTGCCCCGCCCCAGGCCCCGCCCCTTTCCAACCCGCCCCACCATCTCTACGCCCCTCCGCCCGGACCCCGCCCCCTGTGCAGCCCCCCTCTCTCGCCGCCCGGGCCCCGCCCCCTCCCCCCCTGGCCCTCGCCACCGGTCCAGGGAGGGGACGGCGGGACAGGCGGGACCGGTGGGACCGGCGGGAGGGCGGACCGGGCGGGGACATGGCCGCTGCGCCCGGAGGGTCTGCGCCGCCCGCCGGCCCCGGCCCGCGCCTGGGTTTCAGCACCGCGGACAGCGGCGTCGGCCTGAGCGGGCTAAACCCCAGTCCTGCCGTGCCCATGAAGGACCACGACGCCATCAAGCTCTTCGTGGGGCAGATCCCGCGGGGCTTGGACGAGCAGGACCTCAAGCCGCTGTTCGAGGAGTTCGGCCGCATCTACGAGCTGACGGTGCTGAAGGACCGGCTCACCGGCCTCCACAAAGGTGCGCGGGGGCAGCCCAGCCCAGCCCAGCCCAGCCCCAATCCGATTAGAGTGCAGCCAGGCCCAAACCCCAGCCCCTGCCGCAACCCCAGCCCTGGACCTAGAGCCAGTCCAACACTAGTCCAAACCCCACCTCAGTCCAGCTTCTCTGCAGATCACAGAACCCCCAACCCAGAATTTTCTCTTCCACATCCTCCCTCTAGTCATCCGTCTGGTCCCCTAACACCTCCACTCTAGCTTCTAACTCCCTACCTGCCACCTCTCACACCCTGACAGTCGCGCCTTTCAGTTGGACCTCTCCTCTGTCCCTCTCGTCAGCTATCCCAAATCTGGAATTTGGAAACTTAGTCCACCTTCTAGATTTCTAATACCCTCAACCTTCCAAACCCTGGACCCAAGCATTCCTGAAGCCCCCATCTAGTACTACTCCACTCAGGCCTAACAAACCCCATGCCTATCTTGGATTTGTACCCTTCATTCTGGCCTCCCCAAGTCCAGCCAACCCCCAGAGTCTTCTTTTGACAAAACTGCCAACCTAAACCCCCCACAGACCCAAGCTCTCCCCTTCTTCAGACCCCAGACCTGGCTAACTCACGAAGTCCAATTCCTGTCCCAGAAGGCTCTCAGCTCTAAATGCCCGCCTTACGTTTAACAACAACCCCAATCTTCCCTACCCCTTGGCAAAATCCCAACACTCTTCCGCCTCTTCTGATTTCAGTCCAGAACTCTAATCTCAGCTGGGGACTCCTGCCACCCTGTGTCCCCTCATCTCAGGCTTTCCTTCAGCTGAACCCCCATGTCTTTCATCCTCTAATCTCCCCACTCTCATGCCTCTTCTTTGCTTCCCCTCAATCCTCTTCATGGCCTCCTGATTTCCCTCTCCCACAGGCTAGTCCTGGATCAGAGCACTGTCAGGGTGGGTCATGTGGAAAAGACAGAAGGGGGTCTTCTCCCTGCCCTTGCTAGAGAGACAGAGGCGCCACAGCCCTGTCCAGCCACACCCCTTTCTCTCTGTAGAGAGAGGGAGGAGGCTTGTTTACATGCAAAAATTCTGTCCAGGCTGGGCTGGAGTAAGATCGAGAATCACAGCCATGAGGAAGCGGCAGTGTCATATATGGGCAGGGGAAGGGGAGATGATTTGAGGAGAAGCACTTTTATCTCCCTCTTCCCACGCTGTAATTTCAAGTTTTGGGGTTAAGGGTCACCAATATCATCCATGATCTTCCTAGGAGAGGAGTGTTGGGCCCTAGGTTATAGCTAAAAGTGCATTCCTAAGGGCTGTGACCTGGAATCAGGCTGCTACCTCTTTCAACTGAGACGCCTTGTAGAGTTCCTAGGCATATGCATGTAGGAGCTTCAGGGAGATGCCCATAGAAGGGCTGGGACCAGATGGGTAGGGGTGTGTCTCCTACCCTTTGGAAGAGGTATAGTAAAGGGGTCATGAAAGGACAAGACCATACCATCCAGATTTCTTTCAATGCAGTCTGGCTGCCTACCTGTCTGTCTGTCCATCCATCTAGAGCATTTTTTTTTCTAGACAGCGATTTCAGTATGTAAGTACAAGCTAATCTTTCTGAGCCATCTGTACAATAAGGGAAGTGTATAGAATACCTTTAATTCTCATTCTTTTTATTCAAACACTCTCGAGTCTCTGAACTGTTTCTTCATCCTCTCTCACTCTTGCCATTTAGCTGTAACTCTTCCTGTTTGCTCACTTGTCTGTCCCTCAAGCCATGCTTCTCTTTCTTTCCATCCCTCCATTCCTTCATACCCTATCCCAGGTAGTGCAAACTGGGCTCAGGCACCCAGCAACTGGGCCCCTGAGCCTTTCAAATGGGCCCTTAGCCCTGCCCCTTTCTGAAGTCAGCTGATAAGGCTTGGTGATGGCAGAAGATGGATCAGGGATCGGGTGTTTGGTGATTTATCCCCAGACCAACCCATAATTCCCCAAGGCAAGGGTCACCTGTTTCTTGCAAGATGATTGGGGAGGGTCCCCAGTAAACATCTTACCCACCTTCTCCCCAGCAACAGTGACGCCTCAAAGCCAGGCTGACTCATTTTTCTTTTCATGGCTGGGTACTGAAGGAGGCAGCCACAGTGCTTTGAAAACAATCCAGCCTGCGAGTTAGGAGATTCCAAATCCTGCCTTGCCACTGATACACTCTCTGGACTTCAGTTTTCCTACTGATATGATCAGAGGTTGGCCCAGGAGTTCTCTAAGTTCCCTTTACTCAGTGAATGGCAGAGATCCGCGCACCTTAAGAAGACAGTACCGCAGAAGACACCTTAAAAATGCCACCATTTTTCTTTCTAGTCTGCTGAGGCATACGTGGAAAACTGCAACAAGTTCCTAATGGCTTCCCACAACCACTCTCTCCTCTTTCAATCCATCTCCCTCCTACACTCAAAAGATTCTTTTTTAAAACACAGGTCTTATCATGTCACTCTTTAGTGGCTCTCCATTGCTCTTAGGAGGAAGTTCAAAATCCGAACTGAGGCCTACATAGTCACTCATCCCCCATTCACTGAGCTCCAGCCACACTGGCCTTCTATCCGTTCCCCCAACACACCAAATTCTTTCTTGACTCAGAGGCTTTATATAAGCTATTCGCTCAGCCTGGAATACTTGTCTGCTCTTCTTGCTACCTGGCTAACACAGGGCTCAGTGTCTTCTTTGAGACATTCTCCAACCTTTTGGACTCAACTAGATGCCCCCACAATACATTACATAATCTGAGGGCAGGGAATTTGTCCTTCTTGTTGCCACTCTATCCCCAAGCCCATCATAAAGCCTCACCATAATAGGTCTTCAATAAATACATTCTGAATGACAGAGTGCTCAGTGACTGTTGGAAAGGAAGAGATATCCTGCTTCAGTGCCTCCTAGCAGGCTATAGGTTCTGAAGCTGAACACAGAGAGGTAGGCCTGGCTCTTTGGTTCAACCCTGCCCCACATCTGCTGGCTCTTTTAGAGGAGTCAGATTTGGGACACAATAACCCTTTAAGAGGCCCTATATTAAAGCTCTGGGAGAGTGGATAGGATTAGGGTGTCCCTGAAAGCTCCCACCTACAGGAAGCCCTTAAGCCAGCCCCATCTTCCACATCTCAAATTAATCTGTCCCCCAGCTTCAAACTTAGGAGAGAGAGGCGTTGGGAAGGAACGGTGGGACCCTAGGCTTGGCCCCCAACCCTTCTCCTCCTCATCTGCCTCCTGCCATTCTCCACTAAGTTGAGAAGGAATTGAGGCTGATTCTGTGAGACTCAGAGAGTCTGCATCCAAAGAGGAAGGGGGAGGCTGGGACTAAAGCTGAAGGCAAATCTGCTTAGTGAGGTTTGAGCCAACAGGACTTAGAGCTGGAGTGGGGAAGGGAGGGGATAGGATTGTATGAACATGTGATTGGGTGTGAGTGCACGTGTTCCCCTGGGCAGGAGGCTGGGAGCAAATGAGAGGGAGCCAGAGCCTGGGACACAGGTCCCCAGGCACACGAAATCCCTCCCTTCAGAGAAGGTGGGAGCCAGAGAAGCTTCTCAGAAGTAGTGGCCTTGTTTAAATGAGTGTGGTCTTGAGTTTGTCAACTTAATGGAGTCTCTCCTGGAAGAGAATTTGGGGGTTTCAGGAGACCCCCTGAGCCAGCCTCTTCCTCCCCAGGCTGTGCCTTCCTCACCTACTGCGCCCGGGACTCTGCTCTCAAGGCCCAGAGTGCACTGCATGAGCAGAAGACCCTGCCAGGGGTAAGTCCTCCAGGGTTGGGGATGGGTGGGAATCAGCTCAGGCTGGGAGCATGCACTGTGTGCATGCCAAGGCAGCATGTGGGGACTGGGCTGGGACCAGGAACGAGAAGCAGGGTCATCTCCCTAGGAGGGGGCTTCCCTAGGCTCTGAACAGCTATACGTCCTTTGTTGTATTCAGTCTTCTGGCTCAAAGAAAGGAGCTGAGGCCCCTTGGGCCAAATGTTTTACTCCATCTTTTAGGAGAGGCATCAGTGTCATGGGCAAAGCTAAAATTTTTCCACCTTGGCTAAAATTATGGCTTCAGGTGTCATTTGTCACTGGTGTGAACATGTATGTGAACACATAGGGTAGGGACTCTGCTGTGCTGGTATCCATCCCATTTTCTCCAATCCCAAGGTCCTTGGTGGCAATTCTCTCTGTTCCTCTCTCTGTAGTGGTTTTTTGGGGACCTTGTCTCATGAAGATTGCCTTCCTTCCACACACCCAAACACTTGGCTAAAGTTCTGGGAGACCTGATTCTGTGGTTAGCTAGTCTTGTACGTATGAATAGCATCTGGTCTGGCTTTGGCTAATGGGTAATCATTGGACAAAGTGGGACCTACTGACCACGTGGCAGGAAGAAAGTAGTGATCATTAGGCACTAACTTGGGTTCACCAAGAGCAAGTTATGCCACAAGAGCCTCGTTTCCTCTTGTCCAAGGAATAGAGTACCTAGAACAAGAAGGCTATTCAAATGCCATGAGCAGGCAAAACCTGGAGAACTATGTCCAGTTCTAGACCTCAGATTTAAGGGTGTCATTGGCATACCAAAAAGTGACCAGGATGGAGGAGGAACACAAAATATATCATGGGAAGATAGTTTGAAGGAATTGGAGATATTCAGTTGGAGAAGATAGGGTTGTGGGGCTTTAATAGGGTGGGAAAGGGCCCTGGGGGGTGCAAGTGGTTTGTTCTCAGCTGCTAACCTGAAGCTTGGCAGTTCAAACCCACCCAGCAGCGCCACGGAAGAAATGCCTGGCTATCTGTTTCCAGTAAAAATTACAGCCAAGAAAACCCTATGGAGCAGTTCTGCTCTGTAATACATGGGGTCACTGTGAGTCAAAATTAACTCTATGGCAATGGGCTTTTGGGTTTTAATAGGGAGGCATCATAACATAATCATTAAGAATACCGACTTTCAAGTCTCACAGACCTGGATTTGAATCCCAGCTCTGCCATTTACCAGTTTTGTGTCCCTAGTTATATTACTTCGCCTCTTGAGCTTCAGTTTCCTCATCTTTACAGAGTAGGTTGTACTAACATCTAGCTCATAGTGAGGCTGTAGTGAGGATTGAGGCTTATAAAGTGCCTGGCACAGAGTAAAATCTCAATAAATATTATTGTTGGGTGGGGGTGATCACCTCCAGATTCTGAAGAGATATTTCGTTTTCTACAAGTGGCCCCAGAGGGCAGGATCAGGATTAGTGAACATAAGCGACAGGCACTGATTTCAGCTCATATAAAGAAGTCATTTCTCTGAATTGGAGCCGCCTGGCAACGGGATAAGGAGCCCTGGTGGCATAGTGATTAAGCGTTCAGCTGATAACCGGAAGGTTAACAGTTCAAACCCATCACTGCTCCATGGGAAAAAGATGTGGCAGTCTGCTTCCGTAAAGATTACAGCCTTGGAAACCCTATGGGGCAGTTCTACTCTGTCCTATAGGGTTGCTATGAGTCAGAATCAACTCAACGGCAATGGATTTGTTTTAGTAATGGGATGAACTTTACCTGGAGCTGATCAAGCAGATCCTGTTAATGGAATGTCAGGTCTTACGGCCAATGCTAGTAAGTGAGGCCACTTGAGCCCCACTGTCAGGGACTCAGTGCTAAGTAACCGCGACTTATCACCCTCGCCGGTCCTCTGTATGCAGGCTCTGGGGTCAGACAGACCTCTGTGTGGCTCCAGGCCCCACCACCCACTACCTCTGTGACCTTGAGCAAGTCTTCACCTCTAAGCCTGAGTTTCCCCATCTGTAATATTGAACTCATAGGATTGTTGTAGTGCTTAAATGAGCAAAGTCATGTAAAGTGCTTAGCACAATTCTTGGCAGACAATGAGCACGCAATATGGGTAGGCTGATGGTAGTAGTAGCAGTAATAGTAACAGCAGCTTTAGTAGTAGTGGGAGAAGTTGTCATTCATTCAAACATGGGAGCAAATGACCTCTACTGCTAGAATCCAAGTCAGTGAAAAAAGCTGTGACGTTCCATGGGGGAGATGGCTCGGTAAAGGTGCAGAAACATAAGGCACGGGATGAGTGTGAAATGGGATTAGGAGTTGGAGTGTGGGAGAGAAGATCCACAGAGGGTAGGGACTGAAGAGGAATGGTAGGCTAAGGGGGTTGGATGTTATCGTGAAGGCAAATGGGAGGCACTGAACAAATTAAGATAAACTTTCAGAGAACATAGCCTCTCCTCAGCCAGCCACAGGGCCCCACAGAGGTGATAGGTACCTGGGAGGGGAGGGCTCCATGAGGATGAGGACACCTGAGGCAAAAGCTGTGAAGCCCTAGAGTACTGGGAGAATTTCTGGGACAGAAGAGAGAAATGATAATGACTAAAGTTTCTGATACCAGGCAGTGTTCCTAGCACTTTACATGTTCTAAGACATTTAATCCTCCATGATGAAGGTGTCGTTATTATCATGCCCATTTTACAAGTGAAGAAACTGAGTCCTAGAAATCAACTAACTTGCCCACAGTTACGTAGCTACTAATGGGAAGATCTTGGCTTCGAGCCCAGGTAGTCTGTCTCCAGAACTCATTCACTTAACTACCACACTGTTATGTCAGTCATGCTGGTGGCAGGCTGAGGTTTTAGGTTCTGGAGGGGATAGTGACTGGGTACATCTGCCCCTCTCCCATTCTTCTATCTGCAGTCCTCCAACGTGGCCTAGCTTCCACTGGTCTGCTAGGATTGGCTTTATTCAGTCTCCCTAGCTTAACAAAGTGAAAATTAATATTTAATTATTCCCCTAAATGAAAATCAATGGCACTGTTGGCCAGCCCCAGCAATGTCTGTGCCATCAATCTTTCCTCTAGGCCTGCCAGGGGCAGCAGCAGCTTCAATCACCCGGTTTCAAGCCCGCCACCATGGAGGGAGGAGGGTGCCGAGCTCTCTGCTGGCACTGGGTCCTGAGCACATCTGCCACCTGCTGGAGAAGCAGGGACAAGACTTCAATCTGGACTCCTGCTGGAGTCAGGCGGGAGTATAACTATGGGACCAGGAAGGGCTTCAGTTTCCCCAAAGAGAAAGCCTGGTCCCCTAGGAGAATTTTCACGGAATCCCCTGGACTGGAACCTCCTTTTGATTCCCCTCTACTTGCCCCTTGCCAATTTCTGTCACCTATCAAAGCTTGGCTCCCTGCTCAGGACTTTCTTCAGACCTCAGCGTCTTTTCCACCTGGTTCCCATCTCCTGCAGCCTCTTCCCCAGGAAGCTGGAGCTTTGTCTTTCAACACCACATTAGGCTCCAGAATTCAGCAGAAGAGAGTGAGGCCCAACTTCAGCCCCACCTTCTGGGATTCAGAAGGTGCTCCCTTTCTTGTCTCTCTCCCTGCTCATGACCTCTTTTCCCTTAGGCATCCATCCCTTCAAACATGAAGGAGACAGACATAACTGAGTCAGGCAGTGCATTTGCTTTCTCGCTTGTGCCCTGCGCAAAACAGCTTGGGTGAAGAAGGCAGATGGGGGCAAAATCCAGCCATGCTCCACAGGCCAAGCCATGCACATTATTGCAGGGCTGTGTCAGCCCAGATGAAGGGACACATAGTTTCTAATATATACCCTGGGTTGGGCAAATGCCTTTCTGTAATTCACACAAAGGCACTTGACATGCTAGCAGTTGCCCAGTGAATGAGTCTGAGCGTTTGCCTTCAAGGAGCTTCCATGCCAGAAAGAACTCACTGCTCCCACTGGAGTTTTCATCTGGGCACGTAAAACAGGCATCAGGAGTGGTGAGGGAGGCCCTCATGGAGGAGACACTCTCTGAGCTGAATCACGATCAGATTCCATCATATTTGAGGGTCTAGAAACTTGAAAGACAAAGGCCACTTCGGGGAGTAAGAGGATAGTGTGCCCACTATCTAGCACACTCTCTGGCAGGACGGGTGTCTAGCAAAGACGGCTGGGAGTCCAAGTGGGTGGAAAGTATCATGCATGTTGGGAGGCAAGATTACAAGTCTTGATTGCCAGTCTTGGGAACTTGGGCTTTATCTGGAGGCTTGCAATGGGGAACCATAGGTGGATTTTAAGCAGAGAAGAGAGAGGGACTGGTTTTACAAGATCACTCTGGCTATAGTGTGGAGAGTGGGTTGGAGAGGAAGCAACGCTGGAGGCAGGATGACCCTTTAGGATACTGTTGCTTGCGTATAGGTAGATACTGATGCTGGCCTGGAGTTAGGGGTAAGGCAGGAATGAGGAGGAGAAGATAGACTTGAAAGCTATTTAGAATATCCATATCGATTCTAGAACCAAGAGGACTGGGTAGTGGATTGAATTAGAAAAGGCAGGTAAGTCAGAAAAAAGTGCTGAAATTGATGAAGTTTGCTTTTTTTCTGCCCAATTCTTCCCCCGAACCCATGACACCTCTCCCAGACATACCAATGGTCTTTTTTCTGGGAACTTTTTGGTGACCTCTCTTCCCATGGGGGAAAGGGGGTTGAGGGTATGAGTGCTTACTGGAGGGAATGGTTGGCATTAGGGAAGAAGAGTCTGAAGACAGCAATGCTGGGTCCAAGGCAGAAAGTACTGATGAAGAAATTTTAGACAAGTCAAGCAGGGAGGTGAGGTGGGGTCTTGCTTTCCCTTCTGCTCACTGGGGCAGAAGAACCAGGGGCTTGTGGGTTCCTATGCCACCTCCGACCTCTCCCTACACCCCTCACCCCCCATTGACTGGAGTAGACTGTTCTCTCCTCTCTCTGACATTCTCTCCCTTGATTTCCCCTCCGGGGCTGGGCCCTAAAGCAGATGTGGGCCTGGATTTTACCCAGGACACTCTCAAGTGAATAGGTGCTCAGCCAAGGGCAAGAGCTCACCTGAGGTCCCACAATTTGTTCTTGGACAAGGAGAAATGTCTCTTTTCCTCAGAGGGGAGCCCTACTTACCTCACCCCACTCCCACACCCCTCCTCTGGCTGTGGCAGGCAAGAGGCAGGGTAGAATTGCCCAGGTAGCTCATGTGGACATTTCTCCTTCTCCAGCCAACCACACAGAGCATACCTAAATCCCATAACCACTGTCCAGTGGGGACTGAAGGCCCAGAGCCCTGGAGCACTACCCTTCCCTACTCTGTCTTCATCCTCTTGGGCTCCTCCCCTGGGGACTTCCTCTGTACCTCCATACTCACAAACTGCCAACTTCCCCAAATCTCAAGCCATAAACCTGGGAGTCAGCCAACATTCCCTCCTCTCCCTCAGTCTCTACATCCAAAAGAACTGTAGTCTATTTGATTCTTCCTAAACATCTCTTGAATCTGTCATTTCCTTCTACCCCAGTCCAGGTCACCCTCACTCCTTATGTGTACCACTGATGTTCCTGCCTCTGATCTTTCTCTTTCCAATCCATTCTCTGCGTAGTGGCAGCTCAATGGGATCCTTCATAAGATAAAACTGAGTAGGTCACTCTGCTGCTTAAAATCCTCCCCTGGATCCCCATTGCCTTTGAAATACGATACAGTTGAAATTCTTGGTTATAGTTTACACAGCCTGGCCCTGATCTGGCCCCTGCCTACCTTTCAGTTTCATATCCCTCCATTAAAAAAAAAAAAACAACAAAAAACAGTATCACATCTGGTGCACCTACTAAGACCCAGCTATTGTCATTTCCACCATAATCTTGCAAGGTAGGATCACGATTCCCTGCTTTACTAATGTGGACACTGGGTCTCAGAGACCTCTAAGAACTTGACAGTGATGGAGCCAGGCTTTAAATCCACATCTATCTGACTCAGAAGCAATTTGCTCTCCCTGGCTGTCTCCATGCCAGGTACCCACCAGAACCCTTGCTCCTTCAGACTTGCAATTCCCTGCCTATTCCCTGGAGAACACCAGTAGGAACACCTACTTTTCCCATTATCTCTACACGGCCAAATTACCCTAGTCCTGCAAGGCTCAGGTTAAATATTGCCTCCTCCATGAAGCTTTTCCTGATTCAACCTGTGCAGCTGGAGGCAGCCTCCCCCATAGCACTTTACTTTGCGCTCCTCCTAAGGCCCTGGTCCCTCTGTGCCTCCTTATTTGTGTTCACTCTTAAAAACAGACGAGAGCAGCATAATGCAAAAATCATGGGTTGCAGCATTATACAGACCTGGAGGCAAATCCCAGCTCAATCATTTCCCCACCATATGATCTTGGATGAGTGATTTAACCAGGGCTTCGAACCGGTTTGTTCTGGTTTGAACCCCTGCTAAGAATGTGCATTTCCACCCCAGATATACTGAATCAGAATCTACGTTTTAACGAGATCCCCCACATGATTCTTACGTATAATCCGTTTTGGAGAACCACTGCTCTACTAGTGGTTCTCAGAATTGGTCCCTAACCAGCAGCATTAGCATTTCCTGGGAACTTGTTAGAAATAGAAATTCTCTGTCAGATTTGAATTGGAACTAACTGGTTAGAAGTACTGGATTTAACTTCCCTGAGCCTCGCCTTCTCATCTGTGGTATGGGGACAATGGTATTACCTTGCAGAGTGGTTGAAAGGATTTAGAGTCAATGTATGTAAAGTGCTCTAGGAAGGGCCTGGCACATAGTGAGCTCTCAGGGAATGGTGGCATTATCTTCCCCTCTGTGAGCCCATGGGGGCAGGGTCCCCATCTGTCATCACTGCTCCCCCAAAGGACCCAGCCTTGGACTCTTCACAGAGTTCAGGAAATGCCGGCAGCGTGCCTGAGTGGTAGAAGGCCTGGGCTCCCAGCCTGTGTGGCCTGGACCCTGCCAGGTCCATGTGAGACATATCCGTACCACCCAATGCCCACCACTCTCCATCGAAGGGTGGTGCAGTGGGTGGAGGAGGGAAAGGGGCGTCCCCTAGAGCACTGATATACTCCATCTCCCAGGAAACCAGCCGGGGAGGCAGCTGCCATGGAAACTGCTACTGTCACATGTGCTTGTCACTCTAGGCTCCAGAGAGAAATTCTCAGTATCTATTTAAGAACTAATAAAATAATGATGGTCTTGCTCACCCTCACTGCCCCCCACCCCAGGTTTCCATCCTGCTGTCCTTCTCGCCCACCAGGCTTCTCCCAGCCTCTCCCACACCCTCTTCCTGACCCTTCATCCCCTCAATTCCTTCCTGTCTCCACCAGCATTTCTCTTTCCTTGCCTCTTTCTGGCTCTGTCTCTTCCTTGCTCTCTCTCTCATCATTTCTTTCTTCCTATGCCTCTTCATCTCTCCCTGTGTCTCCGCTCTCCATGCCTCTGTCTCTTGGTCTCTCCTTCAGAATCACAGGTGGCCATGCCCAGGGTTGGGTCCTGTCCTCCTGGTCCCTGGTCCAGGCCAGTCCAGACCTGTCCAGCGCGCCCTGATCTGCTTGGATTGATCTGTCACCCCCTCTAGACTGTACCCTGAGTCCTGTCGGTGTCCCGGCCCCCACCCACAACCTGGTACACTGCAGGTGCTCCACCACTAGTGGGTGGGTGTGTCGGAGCGTGTAAGAACCTGTGTCCTGGTTGGGAGGGGGATTGCGCTGGTTCAGATTTGGCATGTTTTCCTTTCTTTTATTTTTATTTTTTTATTTTTTAGTCAGTCCTCTCCACCCCTCCCACCTCCAAATTTGATCCAAAGGAAATTGCTCAACTGTGACTGCCAGGGCGTTACTATGGTTACTGGGTAGCACTTGTGGCTATGATAACAGGAAGCTGCCTGTTGTCTCGGCAACCAGCACATTGGTAGGGGATGGAGTGGCCCCTGATTGGTGCAGAAGCAGTGCATTTCCTGAAGGGAGGGGGTCTGATCATCACCTTCTCAGGCCAGATGGGCATCAGTACCCCTTCCTCCATGAACGGGAAGGCTGCTGTTCTTTCCTGTCGGCACTCAGCTGTCTGCCCCCCAACAATAACTCCTCACATCCCACGCACCCAGCTCTTGGCAGTTTACAAAGACCTTTTGCATCCCCATTACCTCATGTGATCCCCACAACACCCATGAGAGGAAGGTGAGATGGGGATTCAATCATTCATTCACCCAGGGTGGTTGGGGGATGGGAGTGGGGGGGTGTATATTGAAATCACCTAGGAGCTTTTTCAAATTGTTCAAAGCCCCATCTTGAGAGTCTGATATGATTCTCAGGTGATTCTGATCCATCCCTGATCAGGGAACCCCTGAATTAGAAGGTGAAATTGGTTGGAGGGAGGGGATGGAGGGTGGCATCAAGCTGCTTTCCAGGCTTTTAGCTTGGGAGATTTGGAGGAGCAGTTTTGGGCAAAAAGACAAGGTCTGCTGTGAGTGTGTTGAGTGGAAGGTACCAGTGGGACTTTAGTCAAGATGTCCAGCAAACAGCTGGGCATGTGGGTCTAAATCTCAGGAGACAGGCTTGCGCTGAAGACGTGGAATTCTGAGTCATCCCTGTGTGGATAGTGACTGAGGCCGTGGGTGTGGATGAGTCTCTCCAGGAAGAATGGGAAGAATGAGGCAAGTGAGGGCCAAGGATGGCACCCTGGAGAACTTCAGCATCCTCAGGGGAAGAGGAGCCAGGGAGGGGACTGAGGGGGTGAATGTGGAACCGCTGGTGACACAGAAGCTTGGGGAATTTTTACCCTATTTGATAAGCTGAGTCTAAGAGACGATGGCTTACTTGAAGTCATACAACCATTAAATGGCAGAGTTGGGGCTAGATAGTACTAGGTCTGATTCACAGACTGTTGAATCCAAATGACATGTAGCATTATATTCTCCGCTTCAGCCACAAAACACAAATCTGCTGTGTGAACTCCACCTTCCCACCCAGCCCATCTTACACAGAGCCAAAGGGATAAAAGCCCAAGAGCCAAAGGCAGAAAAATCTCTTTAGCTCTCATCTGACCCTGTGCTTGCCACCAGGCTTCCTATCACCCATCCTTTCAGGTTTCAGCACCATCCAAATCCCGGGGTTAAGGAAGGAATCCTGGAGAAAATCTATAATTCCAGTGTAGAGGGCAGGGTAGAGGGTAGAGCTCAAAGTGGCCAGAGCACAAACCACGAGGAGTCTAGGGGTGGAGAATTTGGGGCTCCTGGGCCAGACAGTGGTGCTGACTGGATGCCTTGGTCTGATGTCTTTCAGATGAATCGTCCGATCCAAGTGAAACCAGCTGCCAGTGAGGGCCGAGGAGGTAACTCCCCTGTCTGATGATCCTCCAAGTGTCACCATGTAGGGAATGGTGCGCCACTGCTGGTGTCAATCCTATTACTCCAGTCCTCTTACTGGAGCCTCCCTGGCTCAGGGAACAAGTGAGCCTCAGAGCTGCGCAGCACCAGGGACAGCTCAGCCATTCTAGCTCAGACTGGAGAGCACAGTGGGGACCCCAGGCCCGGAAGACGCAAAGCAAAAAACCAAACCCGTTGCTGTTGAGTAGATTCTGACTCGTAGAGACCCTATAGGACTCATAGAGACCCTGAGTAGAACTGTCCCACAGAGTTTCTAAGGAGTGGCTGGTGGATTCAAACTGCTGACCTTTTGGTTAGCAGCCGTAGCTCTTCGTAGCTCTTAACCACTGCACCACCAGGGCAGGAAGGGCCTAAATAGATGCTGGGAATGGAAGAAGGTGGCTCTTGCCACTTCTCCCCTGGAGAGGTCATTCCTGTTTTGAGAAGTGGATCTTCCAGACTTGTTTAAAGACTCAAGTTGAGCTGTTTCCCTTTTCCAGATTCTTCTGATTCCAGAGAACCCAGTCCACCTGGGTTGAGGCCACTCATTCCTTCATTGTAATTGCCTGTTTACACATGGTAAAAGATGAGGCTGGTAAAATAGACTTCGTAGGCCATATTAAGGAATTTGCCTGTATGCTGAGGACCATGGAAAGCCTTTAAAGGGCTTTTAGCTGCACTGTTCCCTGGTGGAGAAAAACCAATGCCCCTTAAGAGTAGGAGGAGTGAAGAGCCTATGCCTTTTGACAACCAGGTGGGTTCTGGCCACCTCCGTCATCTTCCATGGTGGAAAGGCAATGCTGGTTTCTGGTATCAGTTCCTGATATCTTTCTCTCTCTTGAGTCTTATTTCAGCCTCCAGCCCTCCCTGATGTTTACTGACTCTCTCCCTAGGACCCTAGTCTTACCCAAGATTAATCATGGCTTTGTTAGGCAAAAGAAGCTGCTTACCATCAGGGAAAGAATGTAACCTAACTGACATAAACATTTATTGACTCCTAGTAATTATGTTCACCTTCTCAGACTTCATGCTCAATGTCCACACCCACAAGAGGCTCTGGTGGCTTCATGGTTCCATTGTGGAAGTTGTTCCTCAAGAAAGCCTTCCTTCCTTCATCCTTTTAGATTCTCTGATCCTGGTTTTGTGATGGCCAAGATGTTATCACTCCCGCTTTGTCTTGGAGAGGTATTTCCAAGCTCTTCCCCCCAACACACACACAAACACACATGCAGGTATTTGTGTGCACATGCACACACACACACCCCCCACGTCTTCCTTTCCCATCTCATTCTTACGGACAGGTTCATGAGATGCTCTAGGCTGCATCTGAAACTTCTGCTTCATGTATCCCAAGAATTTCTACTTCTTGGGAAACTGTGAGGCATCAAGGCCACTGCTGGCTATCTTCTAAGCCTTGCCCACAAATACCAGACTGTCTTACAGATGAGAGGCCAGCTGAGAGTACTTGAGTGAGCTGATACCACAGATGGATTGGATTGTAGTTTATTGAACCATTCAACCACCATCTTCTGAGTAACTTACTCCACATTAGAATGCATACGTGAATGAGGCAGACCGACCGAACCACCTCCACAGAGCTCCCAGGCTATGAGGGGATACAGACAATTAAACAAGGGGTTACAATTCAGTGTGGTCAGTGCTTTGCAAAGGGAAGTCCAGGAGAAGGGGAGGGATTGTGGGGGCAAAAACAAGGAGCAAACCTAATATGGGAGACCAGAGTGTGCTCCTAAAGGTAGTAATATTTAAGCTGAGATCTCAAGGATGAATAAGAGGTAGTCAAACAGAGAAGGGAGGAGGGAGAGAGCATGGGTTTCAGGCAGAGGGAATAGCATATACACAGGGGTCTCAGAGCTCAGGAAAGATGTGCTGCAACTTGGCATCTTGTTTAGAAACTAAATGCACAATGCTGGGCACTCCTTCTATATGGAGCCCAGCACACCTTGCCAGCATGAGGGCAGCTACACAAAGGAGCAGCACAGCAGAATGCCCCTCAGAGGTCTCCATGCCTGTAATGCTTCTGCTTGCCCTGGCCATACGTCCCCAATCAGTGGCAGCAGCCTGGGTTTCATAGTTTTTCTCCCCTTCTTTGTACAAGTTTTGCGGGTATCACATCATTGAGAAACTCTGCACGTGTGACCTCCCACCTATGCACCTGTTCAGATTCAGAGCAGCTCAAGAGAGCAGGAGAACAAATCTTGCTGAAAAGAGATCTGCCTGACAGTATAACTCAGAATTCCAGTTGTTACGTGTTACACAGATATTTCTTGAGAAGTGATGGCACTCTAGATATATGCATCTGCCAGATGCACCTAGCAATAGTCCCTCTTGCAGGTTTGGATGAGCAGATCTCTCCAGTCCTCCTCCTGCTCTCACTCAAAGAGCCTTCAAATGCTCCCTGCTACATATTCGGGAGAGAGGAGGCATATGTCCCAAGTCTTGCAGAACAGTCGAGCCGTTACAATTTATAAGTATTTTCCTGCTAACTAATTTGTGTTAGGTAATCTTGCTTCTAGTCAAAATGTGTTCCCTTTCTTCACTGCTATCATACATGTCTTCGAAAGTGAGGTCAGCTCTCTGCTGAATTTTAACACGACATGATGTTTTAGAAACGTGATGTTTAAAAATGGTATTGGGTTTTGTTTTTGGAATGTAACATTTAACACCAGTGTGGGATAGCAGCTTGTCCCATTCAAGTCTTATCTCTGTGACCCTAAACATTCTATAAACCTTCAGAGTTAATGGTCAAGCCTATCCTGATACATTTAAGCCAATAAGCCTGCTTTTTTTTTTTATTACTCTTGAGATTAAGTCCCTTAGTTTACAGTTGATTAAAAATAGTTTCTATGTCTGATAAAAATAGTTTCTATTATTTGATAAAGGAGCCCTGGTGGTGTGGTAGTTAAAGCACTTGGCTGTTAACCAAAAAGTCAGTGGTTCGAACCCACCAGCCCCTCCGTGGGAGAAAGATGCAGCAGTTTGCTTCCGTAAAGATTACAGCCTTGGAAACCCTATAGGGCAGGCAGTTCTACTGTGTCCTATAGGGTTGCTATGAGTCAAAATTGACTTGACGGCAACAGGTTTGTTTTGTTTTAGTTTTATCTGATAAGGATATTGATATCAACACAAATATAATCTAAGTCTCCTTCCAAAATTCCCCTATCTTTTTCTGGAAGAGATTATTAGATTTTTAACTTGGCTTCCCATAAAGCAGAGATCACAAAATCAAATGCCACAGGAACCCAAGTAGGTTACCCTAAATAGGTAAGACTATCGTGATTTAATTTTTAAAAAATTACATGTTAATTATATCCAATTAGAAACTAATTCAATTTTTTTAAGAGGACCAGCACTGCGTGAGCCTAACCACACCTAACAGGTTTGCTTCTTTGGCCCATAGACTACCATTTTTTCCCATCTGCCATAAAGAAGTATTCCATAGTGCACACATGAGCTTTGTGACAAACATAATTACTTTACCTTCTGTCTCTTGAATTGTGTTGCCAGTGCAACAGAGTAGTTTTCTTCTTATTTTTAATCAACAGACATGAGGTTTGTGGACTGTTGAAATAACCTGTACGTTAAACATACTGTATATTACTTTTAGAAGTTATTGGTAACCCTTGTGCTTTCAATGTCTACAATGCAAGAACAGTAGCAGTACAACAGGATCTGTCTGATAAAAGGTACTGGGGTCCTCTTCCTCCACGGCTGTCCCCTGCAGCCTTGGTGGCACTTTTCTCAAAGTGCCAGATGTACATCTGGGTCTTCATGGGCTATATCATGGCAGCCTTTTAACATACCCCAGCCAATTCCCATAAATTCTGAAGCTAAGTTCCACGCTGTTTAAGTCACTCCCCTGACTTTAACAGTTAAAGGAAAATGCATCTAATTTTCCAAAATAAAATAATCTCCTAACATGCTAAAGGCACCCATTTCTACAGTAAACATACACAGCATCAAAAAAAAATTTGTCCCCAGCCCTCGGACATCTCTAAATGTAAAAATTTAAATCTTTTTCTGGATAAAAATTCAGAGTTCATTTATTTCAAAATGTTAATTTCAAATTTTATTAAGTCAGTGGTAGGGGTCCCCAAATCCCTGAAACAACGGTAACTAAATGAGTCCGTTTATTTGCTGTTTAGCATGGGGACTGTGGTTGATTTTTCCTAACTTATAGTATGTCTACTTTGGAAATATTAATAATAAGTTATTGTAAATACAAATCTTAAATGAAAAGTATTTTTTAGTTCCAAAGCAAAAATCTTGAAAAGCATTTAACACCTTCTGTATATTCTTTCCTCCCTTTCAAATTTCATAACATAGAATCAATAAATTCATAAATCACAATGGTGATTGCTTTGCTTGTTCCATTCTCCAACTTTGATGTTTTTTTATTTAGTTAGTATTTATGTACTCAAGATGTCTAAGGTACAGAAATAGGTTAAGTAATCCATCCACGCACCCTTCTCACTTTAGCTTTTTTAACTTTAAATTTTCAAACACTCTCTGAGGATTTTAAAATACACTTTGAGGCATCTTTTTTTTTTTTTTTTTAATCTTGGAATTTGGCTTAACTCAAAAGCCAATTGTCTGTTATCACGTTAACCTCCTATCACCATCCTGTATTTATTTAAGTAATTTCTCCCCTGAATTTGCAAGGGTTTGGTTAAATATCAGCCTGGACTTTAAGTAATAAAAACGTTGCTATCTAACTAGGTGAGTCATCTTTTCCAAATTCTTCCTAGGATCCCACAGGGGATCCCAGATCCCACTTTATTCAATGTTTAATAACTAATCTCTGGATTAAAGTTAAATTTTGAACTAGAATTTTCATAATTTCATGATACTGGGACATATTCTTTGACCTAAGTCAGCTATGAATCTTAGCAACGGCTGTTCTATCATCGTCAGCTGATAGTCATATCTGTCTTTGATCCTTATACTTATTTAATTCTAAAAAAGTACTTTGCCAACTAAGTCCTGGCTGAATAAGTTTCACAGTACTGCTTAAGGCTGTCCTCAGTTAACTCTTCACTTCCTGAAATGCATTCTACCCTCAAAAGTAAAGGGAGGTGCTTTCCTCAGGTTGCCTCAGAGTGGATCACCAAAGCTGATTGTCCATGGCTGTGGCTGACCCTCTGGCAAGCCCCAGGTGATATGACGATGCCCTTCACGTACAGGTGCACGGCCTGCAGGAAAATGCATCTCTGGAGACTCAGTTCTCCTCTCTTAAGGGAACCTGGAAGCCCAGGCTTGGTCTACCTTTCTCACTTCTCCCTGGCTCTCCTGGATCAGGGTAAAGGGACAGTGGAGTCTCTGTTCTGCCTCGTGGTCAAAGTCTCTTTTTTGCAGCCCTTTTAAAAACCCTTCTTGATGCTTATCAGATCTGGCCAGGAGACTGCTTGTCCTGGATACTTCTTTCACTTACTTCTCTAGTCTTTCCAAGCTCCTTATGCTCCATTCATTACCAGGAACACAAAGGGAGAGATGCTTTGCTCCAGATGCTGCCACCAGCAGAACTTCTTGGCTTAGTATTTGGACTGAAAGGTGGACTGGCGTTTTTAGGATGTGTTTGGTGGTTAGTACTGCCAAGACCGAGACTTTGTCCCTTCATTGTCCCTGCAATCATGACCTCTCACCAACATGGAATACAGTAGGTATGAGGGGCCTACAAGTCAGCCACCTGGGCACCACAGGAATTCCTTTGGACCAGCTTGAGGCAGAGCTTCATTCAGCCTCCTTTCTTGGGCAGCATCCTGGTGCCCTTGCTGAGGAAGACAGAATGGACTGACTCTGCTATGACTCCTTTGCTCTCAACCCCGTCATTTGCTGCATGAGAATCTCTGACCTGTATGGCCAACTGCACAGGCAGCTACCCTTCATGGATATGGACCCCTGGGGCCTAAGTCTCTTGGTTTGGGTCCAAAAGGCATTTAGTGAAAGAGCAAAGAGTGTACATTGGTTGCTAGCAGGAAAATGCGGTGATACCATTCAACTGTGTGACTTTCCAACCATGTCTCAACTCCACACTGATGCTGCCTTCCAAGTCCTTCACTACAGGAAGGCAAACTTCTGTTTGATATGTCCATCTTTCCAGGAACCAGGATGCTTTTATTCAGACATTCCTGACCTGCTTCATGCAGCATCCTTTTTTTTCACCAAACTAGGGCAATAATGACTTGACCTAGAGGAAGTTGAATCATGAGGGCTCTATTCCATCATCATCTCCATCTAAGGGCATTAATCATCCCACAGAATCTTCAGAGCTGTGGATTTGGGGGCTACTCTCCAGGGTCCAGTCTGGTACTTCTCTGTGACCAGGTGTGTTAGTTTCCTAGGAAATAACAAAATACCACGAAGTTAGTGGGTTTAAAAAACAAATTTATTGTCTCACAGTTCTGGAGGCTGGAAGTCCAAGATCAGGGTGTTGGCTGTGTTGATTTCTTCTGAGGCTTGAGGAAAAATCTGTTCTGTGCCTCTCTCCTAGCTTCTGGTAGCTCCAGGTGTTCTTGGTTTGCAGCTGCTTTGTCATGTGATAGCCTTCCTCTGTGTATCTTTTATATCCTTCCTCTGTCCTCTTTTATAAGGACTCCAGTCACAGAGGATTAGGACCCACCCTATACTAGCATAACCTCATGTTAACCTGACTGATAACATCTTTAAAGATCTTATTTCCCAACAGGTTCCCATTCACAGGCACAGCGGTTAGGACTTCAACATACTCTTTTCTCGTTGTTGGGGAGTAGTGGGGAGGCACAATTCAATCCGTAACATCAGGTTTCTTAAGAAACCTACCCCACCATTTTTGGGTCACCTGAGGCCCACGGTCACTGTGACATATCACACCCTCCTGTCAAAGACCATCAAAGTCCCTGTAAAGTGGCAAAGATGAGAACTCAAGATCATGCCTGGGAAACAGGCAGCATGGAGCCCAGCCCACAGTGAGTACTCATTTCCATTTCATATTCTGTACACCCCAGTAGTCCACAACCACAGGGTCAGTGCCCTGACATGGAAATGGAAATTCTTAATCCAGTTGAAAGACTGTCACTGGAAAGGGAGACTAAGAGTAATTCATGGGCTGTGACGTGAGCTTGAGCTGATCACCATCAGCAGAAAAGAGCAACAAGAGGTAGAGCAGATGAAGGATTAGATGACCACTGGCCAACAAGCCTCTTTCCAGTCCTGGAGGCGCCATCTCAGCTTGTGACAACTCTCTTCCCACCTAAGACCACCTGGATGTTGGACTATGTGGCATGACATCTCAACTGCGTTGCCATCATCATCGTTCAGACCCTACCCAATGACACAGCTGCACAATAAATTAGGGCATCATGAAGCCTCCTGTAAGCCTTGAGACTCTAGAGGCCCAAAGATGTCCTCCAGCCCCTCCTGAGCCTTCTGCAGTCATGTGGGCATACTCTAGTGTCATAGCTCAGAACTATGACAGAGTCTTCTGGGGTTTGATTCCCTGACCATTATGAGGCATGTCTTCCAGTGTCAAGGCAAAGTCACCAACATCAGAGTGGTCAAGAGATTTATGAAAGATCTTTTGTGTCTTCTCGGGCTCCTGAATGAAATCTCAGCTCTGTCTTCGTACACCATATGGAATTCTAGTCTCTGTCTTCTAGGTCAGTGGTTTTCAAAGGGCTTTCCCTCAGAGGGGGACACTGAGAGATGATCAAGCAGGACTCCAGCATATTCTCCCATTCCTTTCTGGCTTCAGTCAGAACAGTTCTGCTTTTCTCTTGCATTTTGGGCTTCATCCTAGTATTTTTGTTAGAACAAAGGATTCTACGGCTTTTTAAAAAAGTCTGAGAAACTAGTGATCTATTCCGAGGGCACTATTCTGTAAATAACGCCCCCAGAAGAGAAGCACACCCACTGGGTTACACTGTTACCACAGAAGGTCCACACCTCTTCCAGAATTCCGGCCACAAGTACATTATCCATTCACTCCTCCTCAAGATCACTGCGGAGGCCCCTTCTGGACAGAGGGACTGTCCCATATGAACTGCAGCAACAGACAGAGAGATACTTCAGGATACCCAGGGCAGCATAGGCTGCACCCTACACCATCCGGGTGAAATGTGGACACACACATAGCCTTGCTGGAGATTCCTGCCACTGCTAACTTCTGTCAGTCTGTTCTTTCTTTTCACTGTCCCCCAGCCTTCAGTCTATGACACTCACCAGCCTTGTCTCCCCTGCACTCAGGATCCAAGGATCCCCGCTCTGCCTAGCCAAGATTATCAAAGGGTAATGGAGTTTGGAATGTGCTTTCCTGGGCTCCAGGGTCTTGCAGTGAAGCCTGAGCCAGATTCCCACCCACCCCTTCTCTCCCAACTTGTATTACCCTCTTACAGGGTCAAGCTCTATCCCAAATTCAGAGACTTATCTTGGTGCAGGAAGGAGTCTAGCTTTAACAGCAGACCCTGTGGGCTGGGTCCTCTGCCCCAGACTCCTGGATTATGCTCCTGAGATCTGCCTTGGTGGCTGTACAGCCATGCCCTGGTGTTCGGCCCCAGTCCTCCAAGTTTCCCCAGGCACCAGATCCCCTTTCCTCACATCTCTGTCACTCCCACAGAAAGTGTGGACATGGGGAGGGATCAGACCTGTTCTCAGGTAGCCATCCAGGTCTGCAGGCAGAACTTGTTCTCCCACGGTGTGAACACTTGGGAGGGACCATGAAGGGAGAACGGGAGACATCAGAGGGAGGCAACAGGGCTTAGTGAGGAGCCTGGAGGCTTGGTGAAGGAATGAGGTGTTGGAGATGGGGGTTAAGGAAAGCAGTCAGGTGTGCTGGGGAAAATGCTAATTTCAGAGGCTCAGGAACCTAGGCTTCTGCCTTCTTTAGGCCTTTGGGAGGGACATCCAGGTTGGGTTTGGTGCTAAGCGTGGGAATTCATGATTCCATTGCTCAGTGTCTGGGCATGGGGCAGTGGGACAAGAGAACTATTTCCTGTGCTGAATTTTTTTTTTTTTACCCCGAACCCTCCTTAACTTGGTCAGGAAGGGGCACTGATTCTAGCTACCCCTAAAGGTGACCTCCAAGGGTATACTTCTCTGCTCTGGACCCAGTGTGAATACAAAGGCCTTCTCTGAGCATCTCCTCCCTTAATACAGCTGAAATGGTCCAAAATAGTGTTTCCCAAACCCTAAGAACAGAAAGGTCAAACATAAAAGGATATATATAGGGCTCTATCTGCCCAAAGATATCAATACTGAATCACTCCCCACAAGAGCAGCAACAGGCCTTTCTGGGTTTTCAAAGGACTTAGGTTTTCCTGATGGAACAACTGAGCTGAGTTCCTTTCCTCCAGACCTGTCTGTAGGCCATCTCCTCCTCAAAGAAGCCCAACTTTGTAGCCCCAGGGCCTTCTCCCTCCCTATACCTCTTCCCAGAGCCAGGCTGTGGAGATACCTACATAAGTTCCTCAGATGACTCTGGGGAGTCCAGGAGGACTTGGAGTCCCCAGGTCACTCCTGGCCTTGTCCCCAGAGGATCGAAAACTGTTTGTGGGGATGCTGGGCAAGCAGCAGGGTGAGGAGGACGTCCGACGCCTGTTCCAGCCCTTCGGCCATATCGAGGAGTGCACCGTACTGCGGAGCCCGGATGGCACCAGTAAAGGTGACCTGCACTGACCCCAGGACTTCCTGGTGACTCTGTCTCATATGACCCTTTGGCCTCTGTGGCCTGAGTCACCCGATCCCTCTGTCCTGCCCCAGGCTGTGCCTTTGTGAAGTTCGGGAGTCAAGGGGAAGCCCAGGCGGCCATCCAGGGTCTGCACGGCAGCCGGACCATGGCGGTGAGGGCGGGCACCTGGGGGCCAAGGGTGAGGCCAGTGGGGCAGGGGCGGGCCCCTCCCCCTCACGGGCGTTCAGTGCCCTGAGAAAGGGGTCAGGGTCACTCGGGGCCCGGCGAGGGTCGGGACCGGTCACCACGGACTCCCCTGCCTTGCCCAGGGCGCCTCGTCCAGCCTAGTGGTCAAGTTGGCGGACACGGACCGGGAGCGCGCGCTGCGGCGAATGCAGCAAATGGCGGGCCAGCTGGGCGCCTTCCACCCCGCGCCGCTGCCGCTCGGGGCCTGCGGCGCCTACACCACGGCGGTAGGTGCCCGGCCCCGGGGGGTGGGTGGACCAGACTGGGGGCGGGTGGGGGCGGGCAGCTGCCCGCCGCTGGGCCATCCACCTGCGCCCATCCTCTCTCCCAAAGATCCTACAGCACCAGGCAGCCCTGCTGGCAGCGGCGCAGGGCCCGGGCCTAGGCCCGGTGGCTGCGGTGGCGGCACAGATGCAGCACGTGGCAGCCTTTAGCCTAGTGGCAGCGCCGCTATTGCCCGCGGCAGGTACGGCGACCGGGGGCAGAGGCCGCAGCAGGGAGGGGGCCGGGCAGGTGGAGCAGCTGCCTGACTCTCTGGCCTCTGCCACCAGCAGCGAACTCCCCGACAGGCGGCGGTCCTGGCACGCTTCCTGGTCTTCCGGCGCCCATCGGCGTCAATGGATTCGGGCCCCTTACCCCCCAGACCAACGGGCAGCCGGGCTCCGACACGCTCTACAATAATGGGCTCTCCCCTTACCCAGGTGGGCCCCCGCTCCACCCAAATCTCCCCGAAATGGGGTGGGAAGCGGGGGTTGGGGGGCAGGGCCCAGGGAAGGGATTCCCCTTCCGTCCCTGCTGCCCCTCACAGCCTGCCTCCACCTCCCACCTTCACCTTCACCGTGGGCCTCGCCCCCTCTCTCCCCAGCCCAGAGCCCCATGGCTGACCCCCTGCAGCAGGCCTACGCTGGGATGCACCACTACGCAGGTTTCACTTGGCGCTACACGGTCTGGGGGGTTGAAGGGCCCCAGAAAGGAACAGGGAGATTTGTGGGGGGTTTAGGCTCTGTTCTGAAGAAGGAGTCAACCCCCCCATCCCCTCCCCTGGGCCCACGATGACTTCTCTGGGGGTGAGGGTTACAGTGGGCAGGGCTGAATTGGTCCAAGGTGGCCAGGCAGATCGGGCCCTGGTGGAGACCGGCTCCTGGAGGAGTCCCTGTCCACCCCCACCTCTGTCTCCAGCAGCCTATCCGTCGGCCTATGCCCCAGTGAGCACACCTTTTCCCCAGCAGCCTTCAGCCCTGCCCCAGCAGCAGAGAGAAGGTGAGGGACGGGGGCTGGAGATCAGGGCCTGGTGGGGCTGGACTCACGGTCCCTCCCCTGAACCAGCCTGCTACTGTTCCTACAGGCCCCGAAGGCTGTAACCTCTTCATCTATCACCTGCCTCAGGAGTTTGGTGATGCAGAACTTATACAGACATTCCTGCCCTTTGGAGCCGTTGTCTCTGCCAAAGTCTTTGTGGATCGAGCTACCAACCAGAGCAAGTGTTTTGGTGAGCTGAGCCCATCCCTGGACCCCTCTACTTCTAACTCTGGGATTCTCTGCACACCCTAAGATTCTTCCTCCATAAGACAGTGATTTCCAGAAACTGAATGTATGGCACAAAGTTGGGTCATAGAGCAGTCACAGGGCTCAGCCCAGACCAGGAACAAGCCTATTTCAGATTTACCTGGGACGGTCAGGTGTCTGGGAGATGTTTGACAAGGTCAGACTTAGGATTCTGGGCAGGGCAGGAAGATACTAGGTCTAGGACCAGAGATCCCCTCCAACTCAACTCCGGGGAAGTTTTGGGAACCAGAATGGAAGTTGTAGAGACAGAGAGCCAACCCATGCCAGGGAAAAACAGGAAGAAGGAAGATACCCTAGCCAACATACTCTACACACACACACTCAGAGTTGTCTTCTGTCTTTTTAAGAGTCACACCTTTGGGAATTCAGGCCATGTACCGTTATGAGTGTATGTGTGTATGTGTGTGTGTGTATGTAAATAATAGAGGGGTATGTGTTTGATGGGACTGGCCTGAAGGGGCAGGGAGAAGAGGGGGTAGGTCAGGAAGGAGGGCCTCCCAAGCAGCGTCTCCAGCCAACCCTTCTGCCCACAACTCACAGGGTTTGTTAGTTTTGACAATCCAACCAGTGCCCAGACTGCTATTCAGGCCATGAATGGCTTTCAAATTGGCATGAAGAGGCTCAAGGTCCAGCTAAAGAGGCCCAAGGATGCCAACCGGCCTTACTGATCTGCTCTCACAGACCAGCCACACAAAGGTGAGCCCGATGGACCCCAGGCAGATGGGACCTGGGTAATGAGGCCCTCCCAGCTTTGATGTTTTTTTTGGAAGTTAGGGGAACCCCACTTCTGAAAAAGTGTGGGATAGAAAGGTGAGCCAGGAGCTAGGAGGAATTCTCAAGAGTCTTTGCACTTTTCCTCCAACCCAAGGATTGAGATAAATTAGACAACATTCCTGCCGCCACGGTCTGGGGGAGACAATTACGGTAAAATTCCACCAGTTCTGCTCTAGAGATAGCCACAGGGGCCCATGAGTGTAGAGAATCTGTGTGTGGGGAGGGCCAGCGGGTTGGAGCATGAGACTAGAAAAGTAGATTTGGGCCAGCTTGTAAAGGGTCTTAAAGGCCAAGGAGTTTTTACTATCCTGAAGATAGTAAGGAACCACTGAGGAGTTTAAGCAAAGAAGGAAGAAGATGTAAGTGCGAAAATAATGACACTGAACATGGAAATGGGGGGAGAGAAGCAAGATATGCTTAAGCAGCAGGATTTGCAGGGCCTGGCGGGTGATGAGGAGGGAGATGACAAGTTCTAGGTGTCTGACAGGGCCCATGGGTCCATAAGATGCTGCCTCAACTTTTGGAGATTTGCTGTCTCAAAAGGCCCATATGGCCCTGCCTCACTTGAACTACCGCAGGGAGCCTTTGGGAGGTGGTATCAAGCTGGGGTCATCTGCCCAGAATCCAGGGTTTGCTGCAGCCCTGGCCACTCTCCTGAGACGCCACTGATGAGGCAGGCTGCTCTTGTCTTGTCCTCCAGAGTGATTTTTGCCTTTTCATCATCCTTTTTTTTTTCTTTCCACTCTCATTCACTAATATTCCACAGCAGAAAACGAAGAGTGAGAAGAAAGGAAAGGAAAAGCACAGAAATGCTTGAGCAGCCCTTCCTGAAGGAGCAGCTGCTGATGGAGGTGGATCCAACCCAAGGCTGAGGCCTGGAGCTCAGGCCACTTTAAGGATTGTTTCTTACAAGAGGGTTGTTCTCTGCCTGGGGCAAAGCTCAGGCTGGCGGGGCAACTGGGGCTGACTGGGGAGTGACTGTCGAGGGGAACCAGCAGAGGGCCGTGGGGGTGCCACGGGCTTCTCCAACCAGGAAGCCCAGATTTACTTCTTTCAAAATCATATCATTCCTTAGAGTTTAGGGACCAAAGGACTATTGCTTTTTTTAAATAAATAAATAAATATATATATATATATAAAAATTAAAAAACAAACAAACAAAAACGAGAAACACAAATGACAGTGTAGAGTCTCATAAAAGCTGCCTTTAAATATCTCTAGGAGACAGGGTGAAGGAGACCCTTGAAAATCTCAGCCGAGGCCGAGGGAGGCTGTGGAAAGATTATTCTGTGTCTCATTCCCTCTTGAACCCCCTCCCCACCTGCCCTTTTAGAAATAATTAAGGACTTGAGGTCTAGACTCCTATGCAGGTAATGAGAGAGCCACGGAAGCAGTGAACCCACAAGCTGCAATTCTCAAACTCACAGAGCACCCCTGAAGAGGCCCAGGAGGCGCTCTGACCTGCCCTGGATGTCACCACCCTGAGAGGCCCCCTTAGCCAGCAGAAATGGGAACCCACCTTTCCTTCTTGATGGCCTTTCTCAAAGTGGAATCACTGCTTCCCCGGGCAGGAAGAAAGAGGGAATTTTGGCCACCCCAGCCTTCCCCTTCCCAGTCCAGATAGACAGAGACCCTGCCTTTGGCTGAGCCGAGACATCTCCTGTTTCCCCCTCATCTTCAGCCAGCCCCAGTGTCCCCTTGCTCCAGGCCACCTTCTGTCTCTAAGTTTGCCTGCCTGTAAACTAGAGTCAGGATATATGTAGAGGGCTGTGACAACAGACTTGGAAGGTTTGCTACTGTATATACTGCCATTGAGAAGGGGATAATTTTCAATATGTAGAAGCTTCAGAATTAGAGGTCCCTCTTTACCCAGGACCTGGGAGGGAAGTAGATATTTTGCCAAAATACTTCTTCATTCCTTTAAAAAGTACATCTTTCCTATGCAAGAGTGTCTCACATGTGCTTATCCAAGGTGCTTCTAGATGGTGAGCAGTGTTCAGCTTAGAAGTGGTGTGTGCTCTGTCTGTCTGTCTTTGTCTGTCTGTTGTATACAGTGGGTGCCATATAAAGCTGATCATTGGTGGTGCTTCCTGCCTGCTTCTGTGAGATGGGCAAAAGATTCAGCTTAGAACACCATGATTCACCTTGCCTTGGTCAGTCTTTCCTGGGCCTGCAGGGCCTTGCGCATATTTTTCCCAGGAGGATAACTTCTCCTCTACCCCACAGAGATGAACCAACCTAGTCTGGGACCCCAGCTGGGTGGTGGGCACTCCAATCCCCAGATGCTGCTATGAGGCTGGAGGCCTCTGATCTATATCACATCAGATAGTAAGGAAGCCTCTGGGGGTGGGATGGGAGGGTTTCTCCTTCATAACAGTTTCTAAGAAAACTTGTTCCCACCTGTTCCTCTGTCTTGGACTCTTTTTTTGAGGGGATGAGAATGAAAAGTAGATTTGGTAATAACATTACCAGGTAAGGTGCGGAGTACATCCACAAATAATTTTAAACTGAGAGAGAAACCAGAGCCAAGAGCATCTATACACCAGCACAATGCTGACACGTACACTGATTGCCCTGGATACAGACAGAGATACAGAGCACCCACATATGCAAACAGATATACACATAGAGGCATACAGTCCCCTCTAGTACTAAGTGCTAAGCACTGAGCTAGGTGCTGGGGCTGAGGCATGGTCCAAGTACTCTGAGTTAGGGAGAAAGATAAATAATGTAGTTAAAAAGGTGTTCCTAGGTTGGTTGGGAGAGGTTCGCAAAGGGTTTCTCAAAGGAGATTAAGGAGAGGAAGAGTCTTCAAGGATGACTAGGACATTTGGACAAAGCCATTTGGACAGCTCATCAGTATGAACAATTATTATCAAGAAATAATAATAATTACTATTTATCCAGTGTCTATTATGTGGCAGGTAAGGGGCACAAGACAAGACCTTTTTCGCATTCCTAACACTATTCGGAAACTTAACTCATGTCAAAACATTTGAACTAAAATGACATTTACAGTATTTGCTCATGGCTAGGGACTGGATGACTGTGTAACTCCAAAGCTACAGAGGTTGGCAGGGTCTAGATCAGAGGTTGGCAAACTATGGCCTGTGGGTAAATCTGGCCTGTGGAAAGTTTTTACATTTTTAAAAGGTTATAAAAACAAATCAAAAAAAGAATATGAGACAGAGACCATATGTGCCTCACAACCAGTAAAATATTTACTATCTGGTCCTTTAGAGAAAAAGTTTGCTGACCACTGGTAAGATCGTGAAAGACTTGTATAATGTCTAATGAGTTTGAACAACATGGTGTTTGTGTCTCTGTTTGTGTGTGCATGTATTAGTCTGGACTTTTTCAGTTGCAAGTGTTAAAAAACCAAAGCAAACATGGTTAAGCCAATAGGAAATTAACTGGCTTACATAATTGATAAATCAAGGGATGTATCTGCCTTCAGGCATTGCTGGATCTAGGGGTTCAAATGATGATGTCTCCACCTCTTGGCTCTGCTTCCTTCTCTATATCCTGGCCTCATCAGTTCTAGCCATAAAGTCTTAGGGAGGGTTTTGATTGGCCAGCTTTGGACATGTACCCACACCTAGGGTAGAAGAGTACCAAAACCAACCAAACCCGTTGCTGTTGAGTCGATTCCAACTCATAGCGACCTTATAGGACAGAGTAGAACTGCCCCATAGGATTTCCAAGGTGTGGCTGGTGGATTCGAACTGCACCACCAGGGCTCCAGGGTAGAAAAGTAGGCCACCATAATTGACAACTTTATTAGGACTGTATAGAGGGGAAGAAATAGGTCTCCAAAGGAAGGGATGATGGGAAGATAATCAATACCATCTGCTACATTCCACCCCTTTATTTCCCAGCATTCACCCATGCTCTTATTAACAAACTATAATTTCAAAAATGTGCCTGCCTAACAATGCAATGATCCTAGGCCCAATCGAAGACCTACTTCCCAACAGGACACACATCAGAATCATATCCAGTTGCTTTGTCAAGCCCTCAGTCCGGGGTTCCTGAGTGACGTGCATCTACTTGATGAAATCTGCATATGGCTTCTTACGATCTTGCAATCTATAGCTAAAAACATAAATTTAGCTACCCCTACATATCCAATATGAAATAGTGGAGGGAAAATAAAATAAGCATAGTAAAAAAAAAAGAAAAAAACCCTCCCACTTTGAAAAGAGGAGAAAAGAAAACAATAGTCACTAATCTATAGCATATAGCTTTCTGGACAGTGGAGTGAGTTTCTTGGTCAACAAAATTGATTGCTCTTGGTGTTTTTCCCTGGGAAATATCTCTTTTATCTATTGTCCTTTATGAACATCCCTGAAAGGATGCCCCTTTTGGAACTGAACCATTCCATTTCCCTTTGGATGTGGTTTAGGGGCCTAAAGATTGCCTTAGAGATTAAGCATTCCCAGGTCCCTGTTTGCCACGTGTGAGGATTCTCTGGCAATACAATTCCTTCCAAACTGATTGATTTATTCCTGGGCTCTCTGTGAGCTAGCATCCAAGTATCTTGCTGAGTTCTAGTCCTTGAATCTGGATCTGGCCCTTGTGGTTTCTATCTCTTAACAACAGGTCACACTTTGCCCATTCCCCTATTCCTCAGCTTCACGGCTTCCATAATGGTCTATCTGCGGTGGTGAGTAAACCTTAGTCTGCTGAGTGCCCTCAGAGAGAGATTACCTCTCAGACATTTGACTGGCTCTTGCCCAGTCAAAATTTCAAACGGTACTGGCTCCTAGGCCTCAGCCCCAAGGAGTTGCCTAGGACAGGAGTGAGGCAACCATGCAAGCACTCATTCTGGACAGCAACATGTAGCTTGCTCCCCTACTCCCCCCACCACCACCTTAGCCCATCATTGCATTGAGGTCACATCACCAAAGGACTCCTGGGGGGAGTCTGCCAGTGGATATTGAACTCAAGGGCCTTCTGAGAAACCTGTATAACTTAGGGACTGTAGGCAGAGCCTTTAGCCTTTAGCAGGGCCCCTGGAATTTCTTTCTCTCGTGGATGCAACCTGGGTGTCCTGCGTGTAGGGAGAAAAGATCTTTGGTCTGAGATGGGACTAATGACTTCTGATCTTGGAAGCAGTTCTGGTTCTGCTGTGCGCTGTGACCAGACCTGGAGTTTTGCCCCAGCCTCAGTGGAGCAAAGTGTACATACAATGCCCTCCAAAAGAGGATGCTAAGGCTGTGGAGATCACAGGACCTCGCTTGATCCTTTCCAGCTTCGGTTGTAATTCTTGGGCATCCCCTGTTCTGACTGCAACTGCCTCCATTGGGACACAGCCAACCCAGCAGGGACTCAGTGGCTGCTTTTGGCCTCTGGGGCTCCCCTCCCAGCCAGTATAATCTGCACAGTTATTTTACAAAGTCCTTTGTTTTGTGGGAGAGCCAAGGAAGTAAGAAACATCATTGGCTCAGGGAACTCTAAGCCAGTGCAGCCCACAAAGCTGTGCTTCTAGCCTAGGCCCTGTAGGGTCTGCAGAGAGGTGAAAAAGTCTGCATCAAGCGCAAAATCAGAGAGGGCAGAGGGCTTCTCTTTTTCTCCCCTAGTCCTGATCTCAAATACTGTTACCACAGCCTTCCCCACCCTCTAGCAATCTGGGTTGACCACAGCCTTGGACTGGTCATTGATAAAGGGGACTTTGAACTTCTAGGCTGTAGCCTCCTGCCCCCTAGCTGTCTAAGAACACTGAGACCCAGAAGGCAGAGCAGGCTGCAAGCAGGTCTGACTTTTCCCAAGGGAAGTCTCAGGTGCTCAGGAGTGCAAGGGACCAAGAAGAAAGCCTCAAAGTGAGCCTCAACTTCTCCTGGGGAAGAGGCCAGAATTGGCCTGACCGGGTGACCTTAGCACTAGGCCACCGAGAGGAAGCCAGCAGTTTGGGCTAGATTCTCTGAGTTTGAGTAGGAAAAATCAATTTTGTCCTCAGCACCTTCTGACTACCCTACTGTCGGGAGCCAAGGTTGGGATGGAGGCATAACCCAATTGCTCTAGAAAGCAGACTCTGAGGCAAGGATTAATGTACTGACACATTACTTGGGAGATGGAAGCCTAGGATGATGAGGGGAAAAAAGAAACAGGAGACAAAGAAAGATGTAAAGCAATGCAAGATAATGTGTTACTGTATTGCTTGCTGTTTCTCAGTGGGCCGTGAGGAAAGAGCAGGTCACTTGGCACGGCTGTTTGCCGATCACATGGTGTTTGCAAGGGGAAGCCATACCTTGAAACAGGTTCACCAAGTGGAGATTGAGAGGGAATTTATCTACTTGTTCCCCTCTTACTTCCTGTTTTCTGTTAGCCAAGGTTCGCCCCAAAGGAAGCTAACTTCCCTGCACTTCTGAGTTGCATTGTCTGCCCCTTGGTTGGCTGCCCCTGTTGTGTGCCATTTTTACTACAGGTGTGGAAGTAGAGGGGCTACTTGGCATAGATGGGGTGTCAACCAAGAGAGAGAGAAAGAAGGAAGTGGTCTAAGGAATCCAAGAAGATGAGTAAGGTTTATGACCAATACATCCCACCCTCTCCCACAGAACTCACAGCCAAGTTTCCCAGGCACCAGAATCCCCAGCACTGTCTGAATTCTAAGACAAATAAGTATTACCTAATTTTAGGGAGGAAAGAAGCATTCTGCTGTGGCTTGGGGAATCAGGATTCCTTTATATCTCTGGACCTTCCCAGGTCCCAAGCTTCTGTATCTCCTGCTGGATTTCCCACCTCCATGCCTTTGTTCTGACTCACTTTAGCTTGGAGGAGAGAATTTGGCTTTTATAATCTACAAGACACATGATTATCCGACCCTTGGCAGTCTTGGATTGCTGGCCACTGGCAGCAACTCTAACAAAGCTGTATTCTATAAAAGAATGATGCTGATCCCACTATAGCCACTGCTATCAGGATGAATTCTCTACCGTTCCATTTCTCTGAATCACTTACTCCAGAATCAACATTTCTGGGGGCTGCTTGGCCAGGGCTAGGTCACTTGCCTCTGTCCTAGCTGCCAAAGAGCTTGGAAAGCAAAGAACTGACCTTTTCAGCATCTTTCATAGAAGGTAGACTCTGCTTACCTCCAAGACTTGTAACATAAGAAGGGGATCGAGATTCTGCAGCCCAAAATTACCAAGGTCTGCTTTAGGTGGGTGTTGTTGAGGTCACTGGGAAGAGTGATGTGGGTAGAAATGGTTGTGAACTGAACTGTTTTTATATTTAAATACTTAATGAAGGAAAAGGAGTCTCTTAAGGATGCTATGAAGGAGCCATGTCCGGTGTAGGAAGAAACTGGAAGAGGGTAGCTCATAGGAGCCAACAGAGGAAAGAGTTGCAGGTACAGGGTGATCGACCAATGGCATCAAATAGTCAAGTAAGTTAAGTCTGAAAACGTCCAGTGGATTTGGCAGCTTGGAAATCATTTGTAACTTTAGTGAAAATATTTTCAGTAGGGATTTGCGGGAGGGGGAGTCAGATGGCATCGGATTAAGGAATAAACTGAAAGTAAGGAAGTGGAGATAGAGAGTGTAGACTACTCCTAGAAGCTTGGTTCGAAAGCAAGAAAAAATGTGCAATAGTCAGTAGAATGTGGGATTAAAACTGGATTTTTTTTAAAAAGGTTGGATTAGTTGACCAAGTGTGTATGCTGAGATAAAGAGTAGAGGAGAGAAAGAAGTTGAAGATATATGAGGGAGAGAGCTAAGTAAAGGAGCAAAGTTCCTGCAGAGGCAAAAGGGAACGAAACACAAGCCACAGTGAAAGGATTTAACTTGACATGTGGAAGGATTGCAGGGTACACTGAGAGTCCAGCTGAGGGTGGAGATACGAATTTGTATTAGCTCTGCACTAGACACAAGTTAACTCAATTTAGCTTAAGTGATTTATTCTAGATAAAGGGTGACTCAGAGACCTTAAGGTCAGAGGGTCTCAGGAAGGGCCTGTGGAGCTGCTAGGAACGAGGGAGCAGTCTCACCATCTCTGGCCTCTGCCTCTCCATGCTACATTCTCTCTCTGCAGATGGTCTTTCTGCATTTCTCACAGCAGGCTGGGGAGGTGGCTGTACCATCGCTCCTGAGTTTACAGTTCTGCTCAGGAGAGCAGTCCAGTCAGAATCACAATCTCAGTCTTAATCCCAGATTCCCAGGAGAGAACATCTGTTTACCACAGCATCAATCAGGAGTCCACTCACAGTTCAATTAACTGCAGCCAGGGTGCTAGAGGTCATGCAAAACAAACATGGCCATAGGGCCTGTGGATCTGGAGTGTGGGTGTGGAAAATATAATTCCCAAAGAATGGGGCTCATGGGCTAGACTCACCTAAAATGGTGTCCACCTAAAAACTCGAGTTTGCAGGACCGGGTCATTTCCTTCATCCTGGTTTAGGATGAGACAGTAGAGAAGGTAGATGGCTGGAACGATCCAGAGCAGTGATTTTAAAGGGCAAGGGAAATAGTACAAGCAAAAAAATGTGATTAAAGTGACTGACCATAGAGGCTAGACTGGATAGGAAAAGAAACAAAGCCAGGAAGATGTGGACAGACTATGAGACAGTCGATATGAGGAGGTAGGGAGGGGAAATCCTGGAAGGTTATAGAATACTGGAGTGTGACATTTCTCTTGTGGGGAAGATCTCTGTGCTTACCCAAAGTGTACATGCTTGGATACAAGTGTGGTTATCAAAAGCTCTGACCGGACTCTCGCTGGTGAGTTGTTTTAGGGAGCAGGGCCAACTCCTTCCCCAAGCACTCTGAACTTCTGCACTGTGGGATTGAAGGCTACGAGTCCTGTTATTTTATACCCCTTACTTTTTCGGTTATTATAAGCAATGGTTGTGACAAACTAATACTAATACAGTGGTGTGGCTGGGTGACAAAGTGAGAAGAGAGAGGCATCAAAAGGGAAAGGCATCAGAAAGGAGAGGCTGAGGGTGTGCAAATGTAAAACACTTCACTGGGAAGATTCTGTCTGAGGCCGGCACAGGAGGGATACACATAAACCTGTGCTTACATCACTCAGGGCCTTGTCCAGCTAAAAACAGGGAGTGAGGAACTAGAGTATGTCTAAGATAAGCCATTAAGGCTGATGGAAAATTCTGGTAAGGATGAGAGGAGGTGTGGCGATGCCTGGGAGGGGTTAATAACCATAATAACCCAAACCATAACATTTATGGGATACTTCTAGTCCTAAGTATTCTGCTTGGTTACTTTACATGTATTAGGTGGTTGCTGTTACTTGCCGTCGAGTCTATTCCGACTCATGGCGGCGAACTCAGGTGTGTCAGGTTGCACCCTAAGAAATGCAGGTATTCGACTGCTTATATCCTACAAAAACAGCTTTTTCACAATCTCTACCGGCCGGCCTCAGCCTCCAGCGAGGCGTCTACCTTAGTCTACAAGCATCCTGCAGCGCCTTTCTTGATCATTCCTCCTCACCACATGGGGCGCCAAACTGAAACATCCTTCCCTTGGAGGGTCCGCCGTGATATCCCCCAAAGCCCTTCTTCTTTCCCCCATCCCCTTCCAACTCAGGGCGCAGGCGCCACCCCTCGCTCCGCACCTCCTCCCAACCAGCGGACCACCACGCAGGCGCCCCACGCCTGGCGTCGGGGCGAAGCGGGGGTGCGCCCAGGAGTAGGCCGCGTGGCAGTTGGTCGGGAGCGGGCCACGTGATATGGAGTGGCCGCGCGAGCGTGCGCAGAGCGGCCCAGCGCGCCAGTGACGGAACGACGAGGCGTGGGGCTGCGGGACCTCGCCCGCCCGGCCCGGCCCC
>NW_004443966.1:17725488-17909055 GCF_000243295.1 Trichechus manatus latirostris | reverse complement strand
GGGGTCGCCGTGAGTACTCGCGAGGCCGTCCTGTGGGGTGGCCGCCACGGGGACGGGGCGGGGCGGTCGGGCCGCGGGAAGGGTGTGGGGCCCGCCCCGCCTCGGCCGGGGTGGATGAAGTGAGGGGCTTGAACTGGGTGACGCTGAAGGACCCTGCTAGAGTTGACAGGCTTCGCTCAGGTCGGGCGCCTGGCGATACGGATCGGACACAGGGCTTCTTCCCCGGGGAGGCAGGTGTAGGAAATCTTTGGGGTCTCTGGAGGAACCCGGAGAAAAAGAGCTGTAGCTGCTTCCCCAAGGGAGGCCTGAGGGCCTGTCCTGGAAGCGCGGGTGGTAGAGTGTTTTCGGAGCCAACCCCGTCGTTTCTCTGCACGGGGTACCCGAGATAGCTTTAGCCTGCGGGAATCGCCCCTCCGTAGGTTCTTCTTTAACACTCTTTGTTCAGTGGCCTAGTCTTTCAGAGAAGGGAGCACTCGCTGTTGGAGCAGAGTAACCTCCTCTCCCAGGACTACAAAGCCGAGAGTATAAACGTTGAGCTCGGAGGTTTCTCTGACCAGATGTAAAGTTGTCACACCGAGAAGCGCCCCTGGACCTAGGGAAAGGCCTTTGTGATCCACACTTGAGGCGTATTTACATTTGACCTATTCCATTGCAGATTTATAAAGCTTCTTTCAACTGTCATCATCCAAATTAAACACTGGGCTGAACAACACCCTTGCTCTGGGTTCTCTTCAGTCTATATTTGGCCTCAAGTTCTCTTGAAAGCTTCCTTCCTTTATTTAATTTAGATGAATAAGTCTTTCTTAGTTCATAGTTTCCTTAATAATTCATTATAACTCCATCAGATGAGTATTTGATGTGAATTAGACTTGTCAAATGTGCTTAAGTCCCAATACCACTATCCCCTTGCTTTTGACCTTAAGCAAGTCGCTTGACCTCTGTGGGCCTGAGTATTCTGTCTGTAGCATAAAGCCTTTAAATTAGGCCATCTTTCATGCTTCTTCCTCTTTAAAACGTCTGTGATTCTGTGACTTCCATGGCCCACCATTTGCCCCTTCCCACTCTTCACCATTTAAACCCACTCTCTGTCTCTCCAGAGAGTAAGTCCCTTTCACTAAAGCAGCCTGGTTTGAAAAAGCTGGTAGTCTCTAAACTGTCTCTTCCCTAGACAAGAAAAACTCCCTGAACTACTATTTCTTCTTGGGACAGCAGCAGGAACCAAGCAACAACAGCCCTTGGAGAAAGGCTAAGTTTTTCTTGACTTCTGCGGTGACAGAAACCTTAAAAGAAAGCTGGTACTTCTGACCCTCGCTGCCATCATCCTACCACCAAGCCCAGGACAGCCCAGGCTGAACATTAGTTGCTCCCTCTGGACTCTTCTGTGATCATCCCGATCAGCACCTGTTTTCTTTTCAAATTTCACAAACCCAGTCCTCAGATCTTCATATTCTGGTTCTCAGCTGCCCTTGAAGGTGAATGGAATCTTGTTTTTTAAAAATCATTTTGTGTATGCGTTTGTCTGTGTAGAAGCATTTGGATTCTTGTATATACCTTTCATTTGGGTCAAGGAGCCTCTTTTACTTAGTGTCCAGTGAGGGTTCATTCACTCCTTCATTCATTCAATCAGTATGTGTTAAGGGACCACTATGTGCCAGGCACTGTACTAATTGCTGAGAATATAGGGAGTGAAAACAAATGGAGCTTACATTCTGATTGCTGATAAAGACAAACAAACAATAGTATGTCAGAACATGGTTAGTGCTGTAGAAAAAACTAAAGCCGGGAAGTGAGGGATAAAGAGGGTCTGTATGTGTGTTAGGTTGTTGTTTTATTTAGGATCGTCAAGGTGACCTTTGAGCAGAGATCTGAAAGAGGGAAGGAGCAAGCCATGTGACTATCTGGGTAAAAAGCTTTCTAGGAAGGAGAAACAGCAAACGCAAAGACCCCTAGTTGGGAATATGCTTGACATATTTAAAGAAGAGCAAGGAAGCCATTGTGGAGTCTCGGGGATAATACTCCTGTTTATATTTAGATTTGACTTTCTAGGGAGAAGCCCCCGCAAGAGAAGCTTCTGATTTTTTTTTTTTAACTTTATATTACGAAAATTTCCAATTATACACAAAAGTAGAAAGTACAAGAAACTCTTATGTACCTGTCGCCCAGCTTCATCAATAATCCACACTTTATTTCATCTTTTTTTTCTTTTCCTTCTTTTTTTTGGTGCTGGAGTAGTGTTTTGGAGCCCTGGTGGCACAGTGGTTAAGTGATGACGCTGCTAACCAAAAGGTTGGCAGTTTGAATCTACCAGCTGCTCCTTGGAAGCCCCATGGGGCAGTTCTACTCTGTTCTATGGGGTTGCTGTGGGATTTTAAAGCAAATCCCAGGCAACCTGTCTTTTCATCCCTAAAAACTTCAGTTTCAGTTTCCTTTTGCATATTGTTTAAATGGGTCAGGAAGTACTATCAGCTGGAGGACAGTTATGCTGAGTTTGCTCTGGTATTGTGGCTTATGTCCCTATCCCGGATCGGTGACCAGACTTAAATTGGGATCTGAACAGACCACAGGCCCTTGGAACTCACAAGGATCTAGAACATTGATTCTCAAATTTTATCATGCATCAGAATAACTTGGAGGGCTTGTTAAAGCATAGATTGCTGAGCCCCACCCTTGGGGTTTCCTATTCAGTAGTCTTGGGGTGGGGCTGAGTGTGTGCATTTCTAACAGCTGATGCTGTGGTTTGGTTTCACAGACCCCACTCTGAGAACCACTGATCCAGAAACCTAAGGTTCAATAGACTCAAGAGACCAAGAACATCTGTGTTTAAGGTTGGAGTGGGTTAGGCTGAGGTATTTGCAGAACCAGGAAGACTGAAACAGTGGTTTTTAATTTTGACTTCACAGTAGAATCACCTGGAGAGTTTTTTTTTTTTTTTTAATTTAATACTTGGGCTCCAACCCCATGAAATTGAATTAATTGGTATTGGGTGGGGCTGTGCACTTGTGTGTGTGAAAAGTTCCCTAGGTGATTGTACTTGTGACTTGCTGATCTAGAGAGTAACAGAAAGCTTTTCAATTTGCTTGTAGAGTAGTTTTTGCCACGCTGTGCCATTAAAGCTTTCATAAATTTGGCAGATAATTTTTTTTCTACTTAATGTGGAGGCTTTTGTGGGACTAAAAGTGGCTAGTGTGGGGTTGGGGTTCCTCAGAGTTAGGAGGGAACAGGGAAACTATGTGAAGGGAGTAGGGGTCACTTTTTCTGAGCATTTGTTGGGCTCGTTATTGCATTTTTATTTTAGGGATGGGTTCTAAGATGAGTCTAGGGCATTATTTTGGCCATAAAGACTCAGACCATGGCTCCCAGAAGATATCCAGTATTGCTGAGGACTTTTTAAGGTAGCTGCGATTGTCATACAGAGACTTGTAGTGATTCTGTTGCTTAAAAGGAGATAATGACTCAGTCTGGAGAAATGACTGGGCATAAAGAGTCCAAAAAGAATCTCAGATTCTGGTTCTTAACTCTGGTGGGGAGTGGTACTGTGAAGACTGTTCCAAAATAAAATGACTGGAGAGTAGCATAAGCATCTGATTCTGCCACCATCTTTTGGCTCCAGGGCTTGATTCAGCATTAGGAACTACAGCAGGAACTTGGGACTCTGCAGTCATCAGTCAGATGACTGCAGACATGTTCCAGTCCCCGCTTTCAGCATAAACTGTGCGTTCATAGTTCATTTTCTTCAAAGAACCATACATGTAAGTGTGTGTGTACATGCATGCAAGTATGTCTGTGTGCAAGTATCTGGACATACATGTAATGAAAGTGTATCTCTGAGCTGTTAAGTGGTGATGAAACCGGCTGTTGTCTACTTTCCATAGGACACAGTGACTTGTCACCACCGCAGCAGCAGAGTCTACCATCTCCAGCAGATCTCCTGTCAGCTCCTGACATTGCCCTCTCCATTGTCTCCCTTTGTGGCCTCCTAAATGCCCATCTCGTTGGCCTGGGTTCAACTGGTAGTATGGAGGGATGCTGCCTAGCACTGACCTGGGAGTGTGAGTGACCCACTGACCCAATGGTGAGAACTGACTGCCCACCTGGGATGGATGAAGGTTTCACCTCTCCAGCTTATCATCCAGGGGGTTGATGGGACAAAGTGCAGATCTCACCCTTTCCTGGTATTTTCCCTTCAATCCTATTGGAAAGTGGAGTGGCTATTCGCAGTTAAAGGAAGGAGAAGGAGCATGGAAACAGTATTACTTGGTGGGTGTGTATACGTGTGTGTGTGTAGGTGGCTTTCCTTGGGAAAGAAGGGAAGAGTTAAAGTAAGGGATTCAAAAAGAGCTTAGGTGTGCTTGGGAGCTGCCTTGGGTAATGATCCTAGGAAAGGCCAGCTTGTACTAGAACCCAGATATGGCTGGCAGTCAACCTTGACACTGAAATTTAAGTCTTTTGTTTTCCTCCTTCTGCTGGCTACCAGAGCCTGAATCATACTGAGACTTAAGAAAGCCAGAATTCCCTACTGTTTTCTTCCTCATCCCACTGAGTCAGAGTTAGGCCATGGAGATTCAGAAAAAGCCTGAGACCCTACCAAAGGGTGAGGCAAAGGAAGAAAGAGATTAGGGCCTCAGTTACTCTCTCCCAAGGGACCTTCTCCCACTCTTTGTGGGAGCCTATTTCCCATCCTATCACCCCACCCCGTGCCGTGGGATAACAAGAACCTAACGGTGGGTTATGTTATTTCTCATCACTAGGACATCAAAGGCCAGTTCTGGAATGATGATGATTCGGAAGGAGATAATGAATCAGAGGAATTTCTCTATGGGGTTCAGGTGAGGCTATGGCTGGAAGACCCAAGTTGGATGGTCTAGATGTGTGCTTCTCTCTGGATGCCTTAGGAGTGAGAGAGGTTGTTCTAAAGCAGAGATGAGTTGAGGATATGGTCTGAGCATGATCTTGTCAGAGCTGATCGCATGTCCTTGTTCCTGCTTTGGACTCATACCTGTCCCAGAGTACACCATAGTCTCTGTCCGTGGAGGCTACTCATATGTTCTTAGTTAGAAATAATTATTTTCATAGTCTCTTCTCTCTCTAGGCAACCCCAAAAACCCATTGCCGTTGAGTCAGTTCCGACCCATAGTGACCTTACAGGACAGAGTAGAACCACCCCATAGGGTTTCCAAGGCTGTAAATCTTTATGGAAACAGATTGCCACATCTTTCTCCTGCAGGGTGGCTGGTTGGTTCAAATTGCCAACTTTCAGTTAGCAGCTGAGTGCTTAACCACTGCACCACCAGGGCTCCTTTCTCACTAGCCGGGGGGATATTTCATTCATAAAGTTCAAATTCTTAAAAGATTATCCTGCCACTGATTCCTTAATGCCATCACTGCCCAGGGCATGATTGTGAGCAGGAGTGTCAGGGAGTCTTCAGACAAAACCAACTAGAGTTGAATGCTGTGCTTTTCAGCCTGTTCCGAGTTCTCATAGAAGGTATACCTGAGGATTCTGGTCATCGAGAGGAAACGCTGGAGACCTAAGGATGTAAACTCCTCAAACAAAGCCTGCAGTTGGTCTGCTGTAAGGTCTTAGACTGGTGATGAGAGGGAGACTTTGTCAGTGAAAGCCCCACCTAGGACCACCACCAAGAGCCCCTTCATGTAGGCAGATTTCATTTTGCCTGTACTGCTGCTGTTTGATTTTCCCTCTTCCTGGGATCTCTCCATGTTCAATCTTTCATCCCCTTCTTCTCCACCTTGTTTATCTTTTTCCACTCCTCCCTACCACCACTATTTTTGCCACTGACTTAGGGGAGCTGTGCAGCCGACCTGTATCGACACCCACAACTTGATGCAGATATTGAAGCCGTGAAGGAGATCTACAGTGAGAACTCTGTATCCATCAGGTGGGACTCTACTTCAGGGATGGCAGGGGAGCGAGCCATTGCCTTCTGAGTTGTTAAAAGGCTAGGGGTTTTTCCTTTTTATAGTGTGATAGGAGGTCTGTGGACATAGATAAATTAAAAGCTTAATGATAGTGGGAGTCGCTCAGAATACTTCAGCTTGGCTGACAGGAGCCAGTGGGAGAAGTATGGCCACTTTTCTTAGAAAGTCCCTCTAATCCTAGACCCCTCTAGGCTGGTAGTTTTCACCTTTTGGCCTGGAGAAGACCCTAATCATGTGAGTGGCTTGAGGCTATAGCTAAGAGCCTAGATATAAGGCTACCTTCCACCCTTCCCTTCCTTCTTCCCTGCCCCCAGGCTCTGTTCTCCTTTCACCTCAGTCTCTGTTTCCTTCTTTCTCCCTTAATGATTCTCACCTGTGTCTCTATAGAGAATATGGAACTATCGATGACGTGGACGTTGACCTCCACATCAACATCAGCTTCCTTGATGTAAGTGGTGCTAGTGCCTCCCAACAACATGTCTGGCTGGGCTTGTGGGTTTTGTCATATAGGCCAGGAGTCTTGTTCCTGAGTGCTGTATTTGGAGCACATATTCTTCATCCCTGTCTTTCCTAGACCATCAGCAGACAGTGGTGTGTACTGTCACGTGCATGTGTACGTCATACGGGGAAAGCATCAAACCATTCCTCTCTGTTGCTAAGCTAGTAACTATTTCCCTTATTGTTTTAGGAAGAAGTCTCTACAGCCTGGAAGGTCCTCCGGACAGAACCTATTGTGTTAAGGCTGCGATTCTCTCTCTCCCAGTACCTTGATGGACCAGGTAAAGGCAGTGACTTTGGTTATTTGGGTGTTCTGAGTGTGGTCTGATCCAGTCATCAGCCAACTGAAGTAGAGAAAAACTGGGAATAAGGCCATTGGTAGGAGCTTTTCAGTCTCCTCTCATTGGTGTCTTTATCCCCTAGCACCTGATAGCCATCCCCCTAAAGACCTTCTTGGTTAATGAAATTGTTTTCTCTGATTTCCAGATATCATTTTTTCTTTGCCTCTCTCCTCAGCTTCCTACTGAGGACACTTGAACTTGCCCAGTCAGCTCCCAAAGTCTACCCTCTGCCTCGGATGTTTCCTTCCTCCACCCTTACTGTTTAGAGTACGCTGCAGCAACTGTTTTTAGAATCTAAGCAAGCTATTCCATGGAACTGTGCCTTCAGATTCCCAGGAGGATAGAGATATGTACATACTAGGAACTTTCTTTTCTCTTTGCAGAACCGTCAATTGAGGTTTTCCAGCCATCGAATAAGGAAGGGTTTGGGCTGGGTCTTCAGTTGAAAAAGTAAGAACTTTGATCTTTCTTGGTCATGGACATGTGAGGGGAAGACAGATGGATATATGTGGATGGACAGGCAGACCCTTGGATGGATGTTGGTTTTATACAAAAAATATCCTTCTGCAGTATACCCAAGGAAGGCTAAAATAAATTTGGGGAGCCAAGCTTATGGTGGTGGCAGGGGAGCCTGTGGTTCAGGGATATCTGGCTTTGAGACTTCCTGGATGTGACAGGAGAGGCTTATCACTACTTACAATTTAAAGAAAAGTACAAACCGGGAATCAGTCATGCTGTTCACATTTCCTCTTACAGTTTCCTTATAGACTCTAGGATCTCTGATAATTTTAGTTTGTTGGATGTGTTGACTATCTTGCTAAGTGTTTGGTATACAAAGAGAAATGAAGCACAGATTCTACCCTTAAAAGAAGTTTCAAATAGAGTCCAGTGGATACATGTTGTAATATAAGTGAATATGTAAGGTTTAGAAAGAACACAGAAGAAGGGATGACTCAGTCTGGTGACAGGTGGAGGAGGGCTATGAAGGAAAGAATGAGAGGCAGATTAATGGTTTTCAAGGATGGATAAGCGCCGTCCGTATAGACAGATTCTGAGAGTGAGTAACATTTGCAGAGATACAGTCATGTAAAGCAGCATGTGTGTAGGGTGCTTCAGGTAGTTAAATATTGCTCTTTTTTTTTTTTTTATTGTACTTTAGATGAAGGTTTACAGAACAAATTAATTTCTCATTAAACAATTAATACACATATTGTTTTGTGACATTGGTTACCAACCCCACAACATGTCAGCACTCTCGCCTTCTCAACCTCTGGTTCCCGTGACCAGCTTTCCTGGCCCCTCCTGCCGTCTCGTCCTTGCCCCTGGGCTGACGTGCCCATTCGGTCTTGTTTTGTTTTATGGGCCTGTCTAATCTTTGGCTGAAGGGTGAACCTCAGAAGTGACTTCATTACTGAGCTAAAAGGATGTCCAGTGGGTCATACTCTCAGGGTTTCTCCAGTCTCTGTCAGGCCAGTAAGTCTGGTCTTTTTTGTGTGAGTTCAAGTAGTTAAATATTTCTTGAGTATCCAAGGGGAGACTGGTAGGAACCAAAGCCAGAGAAGTAAGGAGGGGTTCAAATCAGAAAGGATCCTGGGCTTTTATAGACAGTGGGGAGCATTGAAAGGTTTTAGGCAAAGAAAGGACGTGATCAGATTTAGTTTTAGAAAAACTATTCTGGTAGCGTTGTTCAAAACTGGTTAGACGGGGTGAGATAGGAAACCAGAACCAGTTAAGTAGCAGGTTTTTTAAGAAGTCCAGACATGAGATGGTGAAGGCCTGAAGTAAAGTGTGACCATAGGTAAGAATGGAGATGAAAGAGATTAGAGAGATTTGGAGAGTATAAAATCACCAAGACTTGAGTGATTTGGATGTGTTGGATATGGTCATAAGAGCGAAGGAATAGTGGAAAATTGCACCTAGATTTGCAGGCCAGATGTCTGGGTAAATTGTGATACCTCCAATTTAAATAGAGATACAAGAAGAAGAACAGGGTTTTGGGATGGGGATAGATAATTAGTTCTGTTTTAGACATTTGTTTAAAGTTAAAGTTGAGATATGCAAGTATGCAAGTGCAGATCCTCAGTAGACAGATATGTGGATTTGGTACTTACAGAAGTTAATGTTGAAGATATACATCAGTGTATGGATGTTAATTACAACTAGTATAGAGTATGAGAGATTGCTAAGGAAGAGCATGATAGAATAAAATAGGATCAAGGGCAAAACACTATTTATAACACCCAGTCAAAATACCCAAGAAGCCAGAAGGCAGACAGAGGAAGAGAAAACCCTCAAGGTAGGTCAGGGAAGTAGAAGAACAGGAATAAAATGGTGCCATAGAAGACAAGGGAGGAGAGTTTCCACAAGGAGGCCAGGTATCAGAATAAGAGGAGAACTTAAGAGTTTCTGTTGGATTTAGTAATTTTAGTGGATTGGTGAAGGTAGAAACCAGGATGCAGTTAGTTGAGAAGTGAGTGGTAGGCGAGGAAGGGGAAACAATAAATATAGATTGAGAAATTGGATGAGGATGGAAAGAGGAGAAAGAGGTAGCTAGACTGAGGTTCAGGTACTTGAAATTTTTTATAGGCTGCAGGACAGGAACTGATACAAGAGAGCAGGGATGATTGATAGATCAAAGTCCCTGAAGAGTCAAGAAGGGGCTGAGATCTAGAGCCTGGTAGAGGAATTGATCTTAAATAGGGGAGTCACCTTGTCTTCAGAGAATGGAGGGATCGAGATAAGGATGAAAATAGAGATAGGTTTTGTAGTAGTGTTGGAAAATTAAGGGAGCTCATCTTTGATGGCCTCGGTTTTCTCTGTTAAGATGAAAGAGTTTGATTGTAGATGAAGTTAGAAACTTAAGATGATAAGAGTTTAATAGCTTAGAATAATACTAGAGAAAACTGATCAAGGACCAGTGAAAGGATTGACAACTCTAGCTGAGGGCCCAATCTAAGTTGGAAACCATAAATCGTAGTGATGTAATTTTTCTCCACATGAAGGGACTAGTACCCCTCATGTCCCTAATCTTCTTCACTATTCACAAGGCAGAGAGTGGTACTCACTTCCATCCCATCACTTCTGTCCCACTCTCTCTAGAGTCATTTCTTGGCAATAAAAATTCAAGGTTCACAGCCTTTGAAGGCTCACCTTGATGTCTCCTTCTAAAGGTAATAGGAATGACTATTTACCCCCTTACCTTGAATAGGTGCTTTAGGACAGTACATTTCCATGTGCTAAGGTCATATCAAGGGAGTCTTCAAACACATATTCCCCCACCACAACTATTTTTGCAGTCCCTGGATCTGAATTTCTGATTAATTGCCTCTCTTAGTCCTTATTTATTGACCAACTCTCTTGCCTGAGCTTTCCTAAGCCTAGTCTCTTTGATCCCTTAGGATCCTGGGCATGTTCACATCCCAACAATGGAAACATCTCAGCAACGATTTCTTGAAGACCCAGCAAGAAAAGAGGCACAGTTGGTTCAAGGCAAGTGGTACCATCAAGAAGTTCCGAGCTGGCCTAAGCATCTTCTCACCCATCCCCAAGTAAGTGCTCCCCTAGGAACTGATAATCTCTGATCACCTTAGTCTTGTCTTATCCCTCACCCCTCCATCTTGATTTTCTAAACTTATGTTGTCTGTCCTTTCTGTAAGTTCTCTGAATGCTGTATCTTTCACTGTTAACACTACCCATGTGGTGCTGTCATCTGTGCGTCCTTACCCTTCTACTCTTGACCCAATACTCATACCCCATCCTTTATGTAAAACACAGTACACGTAGTAAATGGTGTGTATTTGGAGAAATGCATGCTAATCTCTACGTCTTTGACTCTCATGCTTATTCCCCAGCCTAAGGAGCAGAGTGAGGAAACAGAAACTAATTCCTCCTGCTTATGCAGGGTACATCGATCTGTTTTCTAGGTTTGGGAAATAAATATTCCATTCTTTGACCCCAGGTTTACCTGATTGTTGTTATTGGGTAGGTTTTTTTGGGGGGTTCATTTTGTTTTCTCCCCCTTTTTCTCTGGGTGACTTGTAATCTTCCCAAAGACAGATACAAACCCAGGTGGCAGATATTGACGAGTACTAAACAGATGGCTCTTGGGGTCACAGATTTTCAGCTTACAGGCACCATTATTGACAATCAGACGTTAGGCTTTGGGGATGTAACTAATTTTGCCTAGCACGGTGTTTAGTATTTAATAAAAAAAAAAAAAATACATGTACAATGAATAAATGAAATAGGCATCCTGTCCAGAGGATCATTCCATACCAGCCTAGATACCATAGAGAGTGACCTGGGCTCTACCTCTGCCTACCCTTCATGGATTTGTTCCAAAGAAAGCACAGATAAGGGCATAAGAATCAAGTTCAGATGCATAATCTACTTACCTTGACAGTGTTTAAGATCCAGTGGAATTTTCTTCAGATACAAGTTTGTCTTTGGCTTTACCCATCCTGGCCTGTATCTCTCTTAGCTCCAGTCCTCTTCTAGGACTTATACTGAATCCCCAGTGTCATCACTTCTCTTTGCTGTCTCTTCCCCAGGTCTCCCAGTTTTCCTATCATACAGGACTCCATGCTGAAAGGCAAACTGGGTGTACCAGAGCTTCGAGTTGGGCGCCTCATGAACCGTTCCATCTCCTGCACCATGAAGAACCCCAAAGTGGAGGTGTTTGGCTACCCTCCCAGCCCCCAGGCAGGTCTCCTGTGCCCCCAGCACGTGGGCCTCCCTCCCCCAGCACGGACCTCTCCTTTGGTACATGGGCGGGGAAGGTTTGATTTGGGCCTTAGGAGGATGGGAGTGGAAATGTAGGAGATAGCTACTCAAAATAGATGGAAGTATGGTTGTCCAGGCATCATTAATCAGTGCTGGGCATGTACCATGAGTGGTTAGAATGGAATACATTTCTTATAGCTGAAAACTTACATCCAAACTGGCCAGTTTTTATAGTAGGCCATAAAGCAGGGTCTGGAGATGGTCATCCCAAGGAGATGTCATATATGATTTTATAGGTTGTAGGGCTGGGGATAGGACTTGGTAGTCAGCTGCTGCACTAACCTGTTCCAACTACCTTGCAAGAGGATCAAGGCCAGGTGGGCCCTTTTCTTTTGGAGAAAACGTCTCAAGGTCTTCTCTCCAACTTTGGGATTACTTAGGCTGATCCAGGCTAGGACTTAGCTACTTCTGGAGAATTCTAGGTGATGGGTGTAAGTAAGGTCTGTCTAGACCTCAGCTTCATGGGAGGCTCATGGGGTCTTTTTATTCTCACCAGGTCAGTGGTCACTGCAAGAACATTCCCACTCTGGAGTATGGCTTCCTCGTTCAGGTACTTCTAGAGCTCCTTCTCTCCTGTTGTCTGACCCATCTGATCCGTTGGTAGTGGTCTCCTAGCTCCTTAGAGTCATTTAACAAATATTTTCTGGGTTGCTTTGCTCCCAAAACTATACTAAGTAGTGTATGGATAGGAGGAAAGAAGGCACAGGTCCATCCTCAAGAAGCTTAGCGTTACTGGGAAGACAACACTAACAGACCACTTACGATCAAGTGCCAAACGAGGCACTGCACGTTTTAACTGTGTAGGTATCTAGATGAGGGAGAGGGGTGAACACTAATGTCTTTACAGTCCTGAACATCCTGGCTCAAGTGGTGTCCAGTTTTCCTCACAGACCTCTGTCACTGCTGGTCATTTGCTTCTTATTGTAATCACTCGGCTGCTTCCACATGCTCTCACTTTTGCATCTCTGTTACCTTTGTTTATGCCACTGCCTCCACCTGCCTTCTTCCCCGTATCTGCCTATCAAAGTCAAGCTCAGATGCCACCTTTTCATGGAATGTTCTCTGTTACCCTAACTATATTAGCTGGAAATGATCTCTCCCCTCACTGCTTTTTGTTTTGTGTGGCACCTATGTGTCACATACCATATGCTGCCTTAAATTGTAATTAAGTTTTTTTAAATAATATTGTGTTTTCGGTGAAGGTTTACAGAGCAGTTGAGGTTCCCATTCAGCAGTCTTCACAGGTTGTTCAGTGACAGTGGTTGCATTATTTACAATGCGTGAATATTTTCATTTGTTTTGGTTGTTCTGATTCCAGTACTGTGTTTTTCCTGCCCCCTTACATTCTCATCTTTATTTTAAAGTAGTTGTTGACCATTTGGTCTCATACGAATTGTAATTAATTGTTATATATGCCACATCTCCTGAGTTTAGGTCTTAGAAGACAAAGAAAATCTTTTATATATCATTGCAACATCAGGAGACCTTTCACAGAGCTGGATAAATAGTGGGCGTTCAATAAATCTATATTAAATGAATAAATAAAACCCTTTGTATGTCCTACTACCAGCCCAAAAGTATGTGAGATGGAAGCAGCCTGATTGCAATCAAAGTGCAGCTGATTGGAAAAGCCATGTTAAGACAGAGTGTTTATAAAATGCTTTAGGATATTGCTGTGTGAGCTTTGGATTTGTGCTGTCTTCCCATCACAGAGTTCTGTGTGTGGTATTTACTAGTGGATAGGCTGATTTTCTAGGTAGTTGAAATGACTTCTCAGGCCTCCTTGTCACCTGATCATGGACTAAATACCTGTCCCAAATTACTACAACTATTGTTAGTAGTTTGATGAGCGCCTGTTAATGTTTATAAAATACTTTCAGAAAATCACCTCATTCCTCTCAACACCATTATGAGGTGAATAATGCCCCACTTTATAAATGAAGAAACCAAGGCTCAGGTTGACTGCCTTGCCCAAAGTTACATAAGATATATAAGTAGAGGTGGGACTTTAACCAAGTCTTCTAAATCTGAGGTCATTGCCGGTTTTATTTTTTTTATACTATACAGTCTTAGCTTTGCAGTTGGGTCGTCAATTTAAGTGCAAGGCCCAAGAATAAATCTTGCCCCGGGTACAGGACTGGGAGGGAGGAAGGTAGCTGGAAAAGATGCTTAGATTATTTCGCATATCTGCCTGTACTTCCAAAAGATTAATAGAATCTGTTCTTTCCTCAGATCATGAAGTATGCAGAGCAGAGGATTCCGACATTGAATGAGTACTGTGTGGTGTGCGATGAGCAGCACGTCTTCCAGAATGGCTCCATGCTCAAGGTATAGGCCTCTGCTCTGTGACCCTCTTCCTTGGGTCCTTGGCCAAGGACCCCTCTTATTGCTTCCTTCCTGGATCTGTGGTAAAGGTAGAATTCTGTCCACACTCCCTGAGACTCTAAGAATAATTGCTTTTCACAGAATCTTGGCAGTGCTGTTTGGAGAAATGAGGATATGAGAATATTTTTGAGGATAGAGTCCCCACCTAGCATTGAAAAATAGGAATCAGATACTAACCAGCATGATTGAACATGATACTGTCCTCACGGACTCCAAGTCAAGGTGGGTAGATAGAGAATCATAATCACAATATGTATTAAGTGTAAGGAGAGGTAGAAGCAGTGATGTAAAAACTACAGCATCTGACTACTAGGGAGGTCAAGGAAGGCTTCATAAAGGAAACAGCATTGATTCTCAAGCTTATGTGTAAGTCATTTGAATTTAGATTTCACTTATTTTTAGAATAGCTTGCTTCTGACATAGAGGCCCCAAATTCCTACCTTGTTCTAGAGGATTGTCCCTCTCTCCCGCAGCACCTTCTTACTGCATACCTCCCTTTCCCCCACCCCTATCTCTTTAATATGTCCCATTCAGCCAGCTGTCTGTACTCGTGAACTGTGCGTCTTCTCCTTTTACACACTGGGAGTCATGTCTGGAGCTGCAGAGGAGGTGGCCACTGGAGCAGAGGTTTGAAAGCGGGAAAGGGGGCTAGGGAATTGGGATCAAGAAAGAAAGGCAAGGGAACCCAGCAGTTTTACTCTCTGGAATTTAACCTACAGAAATGCCTTTATACATAAGGATGTTCACTATACTATTGTATGTAATAAGAAGAAAAGGGTACAACTCCATCTATAGGGGATCTGGTTACAGAAATTTGGTACTTCTTTATAGTGGAAATACTATCCAACTATTATTTATGGATAGAAAATTATAATGTTATGTAAAAAAGCAAATACAATAGTATGTATATTACAATTTTTTTTTTCTTAATTGCCTATATAACAAAATGGGAAACCCTGGTGGTGTAGTGGTTAAGTGCTACAGCTGCTAACCAAAAGGTCAGCAGTTCAAATCCACCAAGCGCTGCTTGGAAACTATGGGACAGTTCTTCTCTGTCCTGTAGGTTCACTATGAGTCGAAATCGACTCGAGAGCAACAGGTTTTCGAGTTTTATATAACAAAATAGCTATTTCCATAGGAAAAGTTTCCGGAAGGATATACATTAAGCTTAAGAAGTTATCTATGAGGATTAAGATTTGTTTGGAGGTGGGGGGATGATTTTTATCTTTTCTTTAATCACTTTGGTTTAATTTGAATTTTTTTAATGAGCTTGTATTTTCTAATTAAAAACCACAAACATACTTGCTTTTAAAAAGAGCATCAGGGAGAAATGCTCAGAGACCCTGAAAGGTAGAGCTGGGCTGGATACTTTGTGACTCCAGTATTGGGAAATCATTAGCTTCTGCTGCCTTTGTCTCCTGTCTCCTCAGGTAGTAGATCTGCTGGTGGCCATGTGCAGGGCAGCTTTGGAGTCCCCTAGGAAGAGTATCATCTTTGAGCCTTATCCCTCTGTGGTGGACCCCACTGATCCCAAGACTCTGGCCTTTAATCCTAAGGTATGATTGCTTGGGAAGAAAATGGGGCTAACGTACAGAAATAGGAAAAGATAATGGGAGACTGTGGATGTCATTCCAATATACACAATAACTTAGAACAAGGAGAAAAAGAAGTGGAATTCTTGGCTGCAAGGTTGCGACTCTCGGAAGGCAAGAGTCAAGGGAGTACGGTGTCATGGCTTGTGCTTATAGGGTTGGGTAGAGAGGCGGCCCCTCATCGCCCAGGAAATGAGCAAGTGGGCCATAGAAGAAAGTGACCTTTCCTGGATGGGAACTCCTAGTGGGAGAGAAGGCAGACCCTCTGCCTTGTTTCTTGGGACCTCTTCAGCCGTAGGATTTAGCTGTTTCAATGACTAAATAGCTGAGTTTGTCAGAAGAAGGGGAGGAGAATTTATATGTGTTACATCAAGATGGGGAAGAATATAGACTTTGAGCCAGACAGACCTGGATTCCATTTGAGGTTTTGGTGCTCCTTAGCTGAATGGTGTCAGTCAGGTCAGTTAACCTATCTCAACCTCAACTTCCTTATCTGTAAAGGGAATAATACCTACCTTGTACATATTATAAAACTGACAGATAATATATGTAAGGAACCCAGCACAGTGGCTCACTATGACTTTCATTACTATGTATTAGGCCCAGTACTAGGCTCTTCACGTATGTTATTTCATTTAATCCTCAGAGCATCTCTATGAGGGTGGTAGGTGTTACCTTCATTTACAAACAGGGATGCTGAGGTTCTGAGAAGTAACTCACCCTAGTACTTCTAGCTGATAAAAAAGAACTAGCGTGTGTTTCCAAAACTGTCTGACATTAAGCTTGCATTCTTTTCATTACATTGTACACTGTTTCCCTTGGGCTGAGACTTCTTTTGTGCATCTGGCCCTCCTTTACGTCACATCTTAAACTCCCCTCCACTTTTCCTCATCTGGTTCTTCCCATTGATTCCCCACAGAAGAAGAATTATGAGCGACTTCAGAAAGCTCTGGATAGTGTGATGTCCATCCGGGAGATGACCCAGGTATTCAGCCCTCTATCCCCTGCCCTCTACATGCCCAGCTCAAGTGTTGTGTTCTGCTTGGAATTCGTGGGAGTAGGGTGAAGAGTTAGAGATGCTACTCAGTGTCCTCACTGTATTTTCTCTAGTCTTCCTCTTTAACCTTCCCAATCCTTGTTCTCTGTTTTGTTAGCTATTACTCCTTCTCTTCACTCTTAATGTCTCTCTCAACCTTTAGCTTTGCTGCTAATTCCTTCATAGGTTGTTCATATTTAATGTTTTCCCCATAATTGTTAGGCAATTAGGGAAGTAAGGGAAAGATCTCTGCTTTGGGTTGGGAGGGTGAGGAGGGGGACTTGGAGTTAAGGAACTAGACCCAGGGGCCTACATCTTCTATCCTTCCAGGGGTGGGGCAGCCACATGGAGCAGTGACCATCCTTTGACTCAAGGCTGTCCCTCACCAGACTTCCCCACCCCTCATCTGCAGTCTCTGCATGAATAGACATTCATTTGTACTCACATTTACAGGTGGGCCTCTTCTCAGCAAATCCTATGTATCACAGTTCAGATTAACACATAAGATACGCCCAGGAGGAGTGATTTACGTGACAGAGGACCCCTTGCTTTATGTAAAGCTTTACCGCAGGAGTCCTTAGTTTAATTTTTCTGGGACATTGATTTATTTTTTCATTTACAATTAACTTTTTAGGGTTGTAGGAATTGCATAAAATGAGGGAGACCCACCTGCATGTTGTTTTGTAAACATCTTCAGTCATTTTCATATTTATGAGTCTTCCCAACCTGACTGAGGCTCCTTGAGGGTGGGAACCCCATCTCCTCTTGCCCCTGTGTGGCCTTCGACGCCTAGCCCTAGTCCCTGATAGTCAGCCTGTGGAAAGTGGGAAGGTGCTACCTCTCCTTAGAGTTAACCTCAAGGCCATTGTCTTCCAGGGTTCATATTTGGAAATCAAGAAGCAGATGGACAAGCTGGATCCCCTGGCCCATCCTCTTCTGCAGTGGTATGGATAGAATGACATCCTTCCCTAGGGGGTTATTGGACATGGAGCCTACACCTTCTCTTAGAGGTGGTTTCATCGTTGTTCTAGAGTTACTGCCATCATGGCTGTTTTTTCTTGGGTGTCTATTGATACACTTAGCCCTGAGAAGAACTCAGAATGTACAGAGAACCCACAGATTCTGATTTGGTGCCTCAGGTTCTCTTTAGGTATTGCATGTCCCAGTACGTGTTTGAGTGCTCCTTGCATGTAGGAATTAACACTATTCAACAAAGCTTTCTGTGCATCCATAGGGGCCTGTCTTCCCCCAGCACCCTTTTGTCCCCATCTCAGGGCCTTCCCTGATAATGTAGAATGTCCAGAGCCCTTAGGCACTGTTGTAATTCCCTTTTCCTAGCAAAAATTCTGACAATTCCCTACTGCCCTCCACCCCTTGCCCTCCCTCCCTGATCTTGATTTCTTTTCTGTTTTACTGACATAGCTTTCTCTTTGTAACTTGCCTCCCTCTTCCTAGTCAGTCTTTGATATCAGTACCTTTTTGCATGAGGAATGACCAGGAATAGAACATCCAGGGTGGCATCCCAGGTAGAGGATGAAGCACAAAAAAACAAATTATATCCAGCATAGGAGATAACGCTCCCTTGCGGAGCCCTGAATGTTTTATGCTTCTGTTCTCTCCTGTCCTCTGAGGTCAGTCAAGGTGCAGCCCAGTCTGTCCTTGACTCCTCGAGAAGTGTGTTCTAGTTTCTTTCTGTAGCCCAGCAGTAACTTTATCTCCATTCCTTCTTGTCCCTGAGAGCCTTCAGGCAGAATGGCTCCTAAGCCCTGGTTCTGTGTGTCTAAATCCCAGTTATAAGTTGTCACGATCCTAATAAAGACCTCTCATAACTTTTTTTGTAATAGATTGCTTGTGCCCTTCCTTTTGTACTGTCCTCTCTCTAGATGTAGCAGTCCACTTCCTACCCTTTATTTCTTTCATCCGTTGTTTAACTCCCCAGTAACTAACTGGTCTCTGGACAGGAGCTTCCATTTTGTGTTTTTATACACAAGCATTACTACTCACAAGGAAGGTCCGGATGGTGACCTCAACATTTCACATAATTGAGATGGTCTGGAATCCTTGTTTGTTCTCCCAGGGGTCAGAGGGAGACTGCTTCTTTGTTCAGGGTGGCCAAACCACACACTTAGTCTACCCTTTTCCTTATTTCTGTTTCTTCCCCAGGATCATCTCTAGCAACAGGTCACACATTGTCAAACTACCTCTCAGCAGGGTAAGTGACCATTCTCCCTCTAAACCCTTTAAGTTCCTGGCGGGGGCAGGGAGGGACTCCAAACCAGCTAGCCACATTGGTCCTCAGCTTGCCTAGTGGGCTCTGTCCATTAACCTTAGTCTTTGGACCTAAGCATGTCTCCCTTATATGGGGCCAGCACAAGTCTGAGTTGCTCCCTCTCTCCAACCCTTCCCTCCCTGATCTCCATTTCTGCTCTGTTCTCCTGACCCCACCCCACCCTGGGCAGCAGCTGAAGTTCATGCACACCTCACACCAGTTCCTCCTGCTGAGCAGCCCTCCTGCCAAGGAGGCTCGGTTCCGGACCGCCAAGAAGCTCTACGGCAGCACCTTTGCCTTCCAGTGAGAGGGGTGGAGATGGGGCAGGGGGCAACAGATAATGTAGGGGACTAGGAGGGCAAGTGCCTTCGAAGTATATGAGTTTGTGTTACCTATGTCTATCAACCAATCAGCAAATATTTATTAGCTGCAATTGTGGTAGGTGCTGTAGAGGATAAAATTATATATGAAATGCTCTTTACTCTCAGACTATTTATGATGTAGTTGAGGAGAGATGACATTTACATTAAAAAGATGTGGTTGAAGGAAATGATTGGAAAGGGACAGATTCAAAAACTATTTTAATGAAAAAACAGTCATTTATGCTTAATTGTTGGATGGGACAGAGAGGAAAAAAGGTATTAAAGGTAACTTGGAGTGGTGATACACTTTTCTTAAAATAGAAAGTGAATGTAAGACTAGAAGCCATAGTGGGATCAATAATAAGTTTGTTGAGTTTGAGATTGATTTATTGAATTTGAAATATCAGGAGAACAGCCAAATGAGAATACTGAACAAGCAGTTGAAGATTTAGGATGAGACTAGCTGAAGTACAGAAGAGAGGAAGAGACTAGACATGGGGATGTAGGGGTTAACCACATGTATCTTCCATATGCATGTCCATCGCTAGGTGTATCTGTGTCCATCTTCATATCCTGTGTAGGTGAGAGAGGGTGGGAATGGCAGTCTTGGAAGCTGCTCCTGGGAACCATATTGTAAGGAGACATGTATTCTACCCTGCCTTACAGTGGGTCCCACATTGAGAACTGGCATTCGATCCTGCGCAATGGGCTAGTCAATGCATCCTACACCAAACTGCAGGTGAGGCTGTGCCCCTTTCCCTTTCCTCTCCACCCGCCTCCGTGCCCCCACTCACTTTTGGGGAAGGCTAGAGTACTCTGTTCTTTTTGTGTCACCATCCTCAAATCTAGCCTGCCTTGAGGGCCTCTCTAGAGAGGAAGTTGGAACTGTCTGTTTAGGAGGAATGTGGCTGTTGTATATTTGACCAGACTGTTTTTTGGTGGTTTGGGGAATGGGAATGTAGTACTAGTCAGAAATACGGAATTGCTGATTGCGTCCACTGTGCTGAAATGTTAATGACAGTCTTCCAATTTATACAGTTAGTTATTCAGAGAGCTGACACTGGAGGCTATCAGGAGACTGATACTGCTTCTTGCCTTGGGAGACTCCAGCGACTGCTTATTACCCCTCCACCTGGCTACCTGTTCTGTAGTTCCTCTCTTTTTGAATCTGCATGTGTTCCAAGACCTGGGGATAGCAGGTGGCTCTGCCACTCCTCACTCTCCAAGGCATCAATACCTAGTATTTCATAGGCAAGGGGGTTAACCTGTATCCACTTCTCGGCCAGTCAGCTTTTCAAGAGTAGGTACCTAGAGTGTCTGAATGAGTCAGAAGGTAGACAGAGGGCTGGATAAGCCTTGTGGCTGCCTAATATATAGCCATGGGATGGCCCAGGCTCATATTGCTCATCCTGGTGTTTCCCCGCAAGCTGCATGGAGCAGCCTATGGCAAAGGCATCTACCTGAGCCCCATCTCCAGTATTTCCTTTGGATACTCAGGTAAGAAATACTCTTTGGCCACTTTGACTTTATTTATGTTACTTCCATTTTGTGAACACGTGATCTGTGCTGTTTTCTCCTAGCCCATCTCATGAATATTTGGTTTATGTCAGCTCTCTCCTCAGTCATGGATACATTGTCTATATGTCTGTCTCTCTTTGCTTATTAGAAATTTAGAGATTCCTTACAAGATGAGGGCAGTTATCTCCCTTTTTGTTTGACAGTCCTCTTCTCCATGGGGATGGTTTTGTTCATTGTAGGGGCTTGGCCCTTGGAATGGATTAGAGAGTAACTGGGACATGAAACTAGGCTTTTTTGCAGACCGCATTTTTGGTGTTGACAAGAGCCTGTTGTTCTAGATTGTGTTTGTGCGCGTGCGCACCCACGTTGCATGTAAATTTATGTGAATACACCTGAAGACTTGAGTTCCTTCCATTGACATACACCTCTTGAAACATTGTTCTTCTTCCTGTCAACCGTCCTTTTAAAATCACTGATGGCACAGTGGTTAAGTGCTCAGCTGCGAACTGAAAGATCAGTGGTTTGAACCCACCAGCTGCTCTGTGGGAGAAAGATGTGGCAATCTGCTTCCATAAAGATTTACAGCCTTGGAATCCCTATCGGGTGGTTCTGCTCTTTCCTACAGGGTACCTATGACTTGGAATCGACTAGATGGCAGTGGGTGGGTTATAATCACACGTACCATTTTATTCCAAAGGTAAGAAATCAAGACGGCCCAGATTCTAATCGAGAAATGAGTTTAGCTTTGTCCAGTTCAGAAAAGGAATCTGACTTAGAGTTCTCTCAGTCTTCCAGGTTTATGTCTTAGTTCTTTGGCAGTCTGGTTTTGTTCTGTCTATTTAGTTTTTTTATAAGGGATAGCCACCATATGGTTTTATGTTCACTATATGAAAGGGATGAGCCTTGGTGGCGCAGTGGTTAAGAGCTGTGACACACTACACTGCTAGCCAAAAGTTTGGCAGTTCGAATACACCAGCTGCTCCTTGGAAACCTTATGGAGCAGTTCTGCTCTGTCCTATAGGGTCATTATGAGTCGGAATTGACTCAACGGCAACGGGTTTGGTTTTTTTCTTTTTGGTTTATATGAAGAGGACTGTGCTAGATTCTTTATAGACTATTATTTAGCATTTTCCAGTAATTGTAACTGTTATAAGAAAAGTCACAGGACTAGAAAAGTCTAACAGAATAATCCAAACAAAATAGAAAAAAGAAGATAGTATAGATAAGAATGAAAACAAATGAAATATAGTAAGTAGGATCAAAGAAGTCAGAAGACGGTTCTTTTAAAGAACTAACAACAGATAAATCCTGGTTAGATTGATAAAGAAGAAAAAATGCACAATTAAATGATATCATGAATGAAATGGACATAACTACAGATAGAGCAGAATTTAAAAGTAATAAGAGAATTCTGGCAACTTTATTCCAGTAATTTGAAAACTTGGACGAAACAGAAAAATTCCTAGGAAAATGTAACTTAACAAAACTAACTCAAGAAGAAATAAAAATATGGATAGCCCTAAACTATAAACAAAATTGAAATAGTAGAAATAGTTTAAAAATTTCTCAAAAAAGAAAACACCAAATCCAGATAATTTTACAAGTGAGTCTTAAACCGAACTTTCAAGGAACAGATTATTCCAGTCTTAATACAAAATCTTCCAGAGAACAGAACAAGATAGAATTACAAATCATAAAAGAAGGTAAATTCAACTTCACTAAAATTATAAACTTCTGTTCATCAGACACCTTAAAGAAAGCGAAAAGACAAACAAACCAGAAGACATCTGCAACTCATATAACCACAAAAGATTAGTTATAAAAATACATAAAGAATTCTTAAACATCAGTAAAAGAGAGACAGCCCAATAGAAAACAGGCAAATGAAAATATGAAAAGTTATTCAACTGCTATTAATCAGGGAAGTAAAATTGAGAGCAAAATGAGTTACCATTTGGATTGGTAAAAATTAAGAAATTTGACAATACCTCTGATTGTTCCAGATGTTGTAGATCAGTGATACCTCTTTTATATTGTTTATGGAGATATAAATTGGTACAACGACTTTGAAAAACAATCTGGCATTATTTCTTAAAGTTAAACATTCTTCTCCCTATGAACCAGCAATTTTATTCCTGCGTATGTGGACAGAAAGATGTGTACATGGATGTTCAAAGCAAAACTGTGACAACAAACTTTAGAAACAGCCTAAATGCTCATAATCAGGAAAATGGGTAAATAAATTTTATATATTCTCACAATGGATTATTTTTCAGCAATGAAAATGAACAAACATTAACTGTATGTACCAACATGGAGAAAATCTTAGTAATATGTTGAATGACAAAGGCACAACCCAGAAGATTATTTTTTATTGTTAATCGAAAGTGAATAAAATTAAACATTATATATGCATATATATGTATGTATATGTACATATGCATGGAGTCCCTGGGTGGCAGAAATGCTTAAGCACTCAGCTAGTAACTGAAGGGTTGGTAGTTTGAGTCCACTCAGAGGTTCCTTGGGAGAAAGGCTTGGCGATCTACTGAAAAATCAGCCATTGAAAACCCTGTGGAAGAGGTGAGGCCAAGATGGCAGAGTAGTCAGACACTTCCGGTGGTCCCTCTTACAACAAAGATCAAAAAAACAAGTAAACCGATCATATGACAATCTAGGATCCCTGAACATCAAAGGCAAAGTTGAGGAATCAGATTGATTAGCAGCGGGAGGGAGAGACAGTTCAGGAGCAGCGAGGAGATGCCAGACCTGACCCAGTGGGAGCCAGCGCCCTGCAGGTAGGATTGGCTGGGGTGTGTGGTGAGGCAAACAGTGGCGTTCAGGATGCATTTTCCATGTCGGGAGAGACCGAGCGACGGAAAGTCTGCTCAGGCCTTCAGAGCCAGAGAAAAGCGGCACTCTGTTGGCAAAAGATAAGTACATGTGTTTAACCTATCCCGTGGATCAGAAAACACCCCATTTGGGAAGAACCTCTCTCCCGTTTACCTACTCCCTCTCCACTCTGCACCGGTCCTGGGCTGGCTTCAGCGATTGCCGTGTCCCCGGGTATGGAAGTAGTACCTGTCGTGTGCCCTGAGCCACTGTCCCAGCTTTGGAGAGGGAACAAATTAACAAACAGGAAAAAATAATCTGCCAGCTCCCCTAAGCCAGGAACTCAGGGCAGGCACAGCTCCTTTGGCTAGGCACAGGCATAAGGGGTCCATGGACTTTGAATACTTTCACCCCTGCATAGACCTGTGTGGGCCCATTTCAGCAGGATAGGCCCTCATTAGCACAGTACAACAGGGTATATTCTTGAAGCCTAACTTCACTGTATCAGCTATATGGTAGAGTGGCAGGTTTGTGACATTTGATACCACTCTGCCCGTTAAGCAGGTTCCTCACCTACCCAGATCAGGGACTTGAGGACCGGTGGCTCCACCCACGCTACCTAGCCACCTGCGACAGGTCGAAGAATAAGTGGTGCCTCCCAGTCCTTACAGCCAATAGCATTGGTGTCCATAGTCTGGCTGCAAAACCCATCCACCTCCTCACTCTACGAAACAGGGATGCACTTTCCTCTCAGACACTCAGGCAGATATCAGCCCTCTGCCTTGCTCAGCATGTGACCTCCTACTATAGCCAGATACCTGTGCCTACTGTAGTCACCCCTGCCTATCTAGGACATAGGTTAGAGCCTGCACCACACACTTGGTGACTGACTATTTGGACACCTGAGCTGAATCCATACAAGAAAAGTAAACGGACTCCTGGGCTCACATACCTAGTAACAGATCTAACCTACTGGTGACAGGACATTAGAGCTTCAGAGGTGCCAATAATCAAACTAGCTCACATGAGCAGCCTGTTTGGGCAAAACAAAACAAGAAGCTGGGACACAGTAAGCAAACAAAATAAATATAATAACTTACTGATGGCTCACATACAACAGTCAATATCAGATCACATAAAGAGGCAGACCATGATGGCTTCAGCAAGCTCCCAAAGCAATCAGATTTTCTGGAGGAAGAGAACTTCTTCAAATTAGCAGGGGTAGAATACGAAAGATTAATATACAGAACTCTTCAAGAGATCAGGAAGGAGGTCAGACAGAACGCAGAACAAACCAAGGAATACACAGGCAAAGCAATAGAGGAACTTAAGAAGATTATAAAAGAGCACAGTGACAAATTTAACAGGCTGCGAGAATCCATAGCAGTCAGAAATCCAGAAGATTAACAATAAAATTTCAGAATTAGACAACTCAATAGAAAGTTATAGGAGCAGATTTGAGGCAACGGAAGGGAGAATTAGTGAGATTGACGATAAAGCACTTGACACCAACTTGTTTGAGGAAAAATCAGATAAAAGAATTTTTTTAAAAATGAAACCCTAAGAATTATGTGGGACTCTATCAAGAGAAATAACGTATAGGTGATTGGAGTACCGGAACGGGGGGGATAACAGAAAATAAAGAGAGAATTGTTGAAGATTTGTTGGCAGAAAAACTTCCCTGTTAACTGTGAAAGATGAGAAGCTATCTATCCAAGATACTCATCAAACCCCACACAAGGTAGGTTCCAAAAGAAAGTCACCAAGACATAATCAAACTTGCCAAAACTAAAGATAGAGAATTTTAAGAGCAGCTAGGGATAAACGAAAAGTTATCTACAAAGGAGAGTCAATAAGACAAAGCTCGGACTACTCCGCAGAAACCATGCAGGCAAGAAGGTAATAGGATGACATGTATAAAGCCTTGAAGGAAAAAAATTGCCAGCCAAGAATTATATACCCAGCAAAACTGTCTCTCACATATGATGGCAAAATTAGGGCATTTCCAGATAAACCGAAGTTTAGGGAATTTGTAAACAAACTAGAATTACAGGAAATACTAAAGGGAGTCTTCTGGTTAGAAAATCAGTAAATACAACAGCACAAGACAGAGCAACCAGATATCAACCCAGATAAGGAACTCACAAAAATAAATCAAAGCTAAAACATGAAAATACGGAAACAGAGATGTCAGTGCATAAAAGATGACAACACTAAAACAAAAAAGAGGGACTAAAAAATGTAGTTATACATCTTTCATATGGAGAGGAAGTCTAGGCAATATAAAGAAAAAATTGGTTTAAACTTAGAAAAATAGGAGTAAATATTAATGTAACCCCAAAAGAAACTAACAATCCTACACATCAAAATAAAAAACAAGAAAAATGTAAAGACTCAGCAAATACAAAATCAACAACAATGAAAAAATACATGAAGAAAAACGACTCAGCACAGAAAATTAAGTGGAACAAAGAAACTGTCAACAACACAAAAAAGACATCGAAATGACAGCACTAAATGCATACCTATCAATTACACTGAATGTAAATAGACTAAATGCACCAGTAGAGAGTGGCAGAATGGATTAAAAAAATACAATCCGTCTATATGCTGTCTACAAAAGACACACCTTAGACTTAAAGATACAAACAAACTAAAACTCAAAGGATGGAATAAATATATCAAGCAAACAACAGTCAGAAAAGAGCAGGAGTGGCAGTATTAATCCCTGACAAAATAGACTTTAAAGTAAAATCCATCACAAAGGATAAGGAAGGACAGTATATAATGATTAAAGGGTCAATACACCAGGAGGACATAACCATAATAAATACGCACCCAGCGACAGAGCTCCAAAATACATAAACTCTAACAGCATTGATAAGAGAGAGAGACAGCTCCACAATAATAGTAGGAGACTTCAACACACCGCTTTCGGTGAAGGACAGAACATCCAGAAAGAGGCTCAGTAAAGACACGGAAGATTTGAATGCCACAGTCAGCCAGCTTGACCTCATAGAGATATACAGAATACTCCACCCAACAGCAGACCAGTATACTTTCTTTTCCAATGCACATGGAACATTCTGTAGAATAAACCACATATTAGGCCATAAAGCAAGCTTTAACAGAATCCAAAGCATTGAAATATTACAGAGCATCTTTTCTGACCATAAAGCAATAAAAGTGGAAATCAGTAACAGAAAAAGCAAGGGAAAAAAAATCAAACACATGGAAACTGAACAAACCTTGCTCAAAAACTACTGGGTTATAGAAGAAATTAAGGACAGAATAAAGAAATTCACAGAATCAAATGAGAATGAAAACACATCCTACCAGAAGCTTTGGGACACAGCAGTGCTCAGAGGTCAATTTATAGCAATAAATGCACACACCCAAAAAAAAAGAAAGGGCCAAAATCAAAACATTAACCCTACAACTCAAACAAATAGCAGCGAAAGAAACTCTCGGGCACCGGGAGAAATCAAATAATAAAAATAAAAGTAAAATTAAGTGAAATAGAGAATAGAAAAACAACTGAAAGAGTTAAAAAGACTAAAACCTGATTCTTTGAAAAGATCGACAAAATCGATAAACCATTGGCCAAACTGACAGAAGAAAAACAGGAGAGGAAAATAACCTGAGTAAGAAATGTGATGGGTGATATCTCAGCAGACCCAGCTGAGATTAAAAGAGTATAACAGAATAGTATGAAAAATTGTACTCTAACATTTGAAAATCTAGAGGAAATGGACAAATTTCTAGAAACACACTACCTACCTAAACTAACACAAACAGCTAAATAAACCTGTAACAAAAGAAGAGATTGAAAAGGTATTTTTAAAACTCCAAACAAAAAAAAAGTCCTAACCCTGACGGTTTCACTGGAGAATTCTACCAAACTCTCAGAGAAGAGTTAACACCACTATTACTGAAGGTATTTCAGAGCATGGAAAAGGATGGAATATTCCCAAACTCCTATGAAGCCAGCATAACCCTGATACCAAAACCAGGTAGACACCACAAAAAAAGAAAATGACAAACCAGTACCACTCGTGAACATAGATGCAAAATTCCTCAACAAAATTCTAGCCAATAGAATTCAACAACATATCAAAAAAATAATTCACCATAACCAAGAGGGATTCATACCATGTATGCAGGAATGGTTCAACATTAGAAAAACAATCAATGTAATCCATCACATAAATAAAAGACAAGAACCGCATGATCTTATCAATTGATGCAGAAAAGTCATTTGACAAAGTCCAGCACCCATTCGTGATAAAAACTGTCAGCAAAATAGGAATAGAAGGGAAATTCCTCAACGTAATTATGGGCATTTATACAAAGCCAATATCCTTCTAAATGGAGAGAGTCTGAAAGCATTCCCCTTGAGAATGGGAACCAGCCAGGGATACCCTTTATCACTACTCTTATTCAACATTGTGCTGGAGGTCCTAGCCAGAGCAGTTAGGCTAGAAAAGAAATAAAGGGCATCCAGTTCGGTAAGGAAGAAGTAAAAGTATCTATTTGTAGATGATATAATCTTATACACAGAAAACCCCAAAGAATCCACAAGAAAACTACTGCAACTAACAGAAGATTTCAGCAAAGTATCAGGATACAAGATAAACATAGAAAAATCAGTTGGATTCCTTTACACCAACAAAGAGAACTTTGAAGAGGAAATCACCAAATCAATACCATTTACAGTAGCACCCAAGAAGATAAAATACTTAGGAATAAATCTAACCAGAGACGTAAAAGACCTATACAATGAAAACTACAAGACGCTACTGCAAGAGACCTGCATAAGTGGAAAAACATACCTTGCTCATGGGTAGGCAGACTCAACATTGTGAACATGTCAATTCTCCCCAAAGCGATCTACAGATACAATGCAATCCGGATCCAGATCCCACCAGCATTTTTTAATGAGATGGAGAAACAAATCACCAACTTCATATGGAAAGGGAAGAGGCCCTGGATAAGTAAAGCATTACTGAAGAAGAACAAAGTGAGAGGCCTCACACTATGTGATTTTAGAACCTGTTATACCACCGTGATAGTAAAAACAGCCTGGACCTGGTACAACAAGGGATAAGTAGACCAATGAAACAAAATTGAGAATCCGGCTGTAGATTCATCCACCTATGAGCAGCTGATATTTGACAAAGGTCCGAAGTCTGTTAACTGGGGAATAGACAGTCTCTTTAACAAATGGTGCTGGCATAACTGGATATCCGTCTGCAAAAAAATGAAACAGAACCCATACCTCACACCATGCCCAAAAACTAACTCAAAATGGATCAAAGACCTAAATATCAAATCAAAAATGATAAAGATCATGGAAGAAAAAATAGGGACAATGCTAGGTTCCCTAATAGATGGCATAAACAGAATACAAACCATAAGTAACAATGGACAAACACCAGAAGATAAACTAGATAACTGGGAGCTGCTAAAAATCAAACACTTATGCTCATCAAAAGACTTCACCAAAAGAGTCAAAAGAAGACAACCTACAGACTGGAAAAAAAAATTTGGCTAGGACAGATCTGATCAGTGTCTAATCTCTAAAATCTACAAGATATTGCAAAACATCAACATCAAAAAGACACAAATAACTCTAAAAATAGGGCAAAGGATATGAATAGGCACTTCACCAAAGAGGACATTCAGGCAGCTAACAGACACATGAGGAAATGCTCACGATCATTAGCCATTAGAGAAATGCAAATCAAAACTACAATGAGATACCATCTCACCCCAAGGCTAGCATTAATCCAAAAAACACAAAATAGTAAATTTTGGAGAGGTTTTGGAGAGACTGGAACACTTATACACTGTTGGTGGGAGAGTAAAATGGTACAACCACTTTGGAAATCAATTTTGCGTTTCCTTAAAAAGCTAGAAATAGAAGTACCATAAGATCCAGCAGTCCCACTCCTTGGAATACATCCTAGAGAAATAAGAGTCGTCACACAAATAGATATATGGACACCCATTTTTATTGCAGCACTGTTCACAGTAGCGAAAAGATGGAAGCAACCTAGGTGCCCATCAACAGACGAATGGATAAACAAATTATGGTATATTCACACAATGGAATACTATGCAATGATAAAGAACAACGATGAATCTGTGAAACATGAGGAATCTGGAAGGCATTGTGCTGAGTGAATTTAGTCGCAAAAGGACAAATATTGTATGAGACCACTAATACAAGAACCCAAGGAAAGGTTTAAACACAGAAGAAAACATTCTCTGATGGTTATGAGGGTGGAGAGGTAGGAGGAGGGGTATTTACTAACTCGATAGTAAATAAGAATTATTTTAGGTGAAGAGAAGGACAACACACACTACAGGGGAAGTCAGCACACCTGGACAAAACCAAAGCTAAGAAGTTTCCTGAATACAGCCAAACACTTGGAGGAACAGAGTAACAGGGGTGGGGGTCTGGGGACTATGTTGTCAGGGGACATCTAGGTCAGTTGGCATAACAAAGTTTGTTAAGAAAATGTTCTGCATCCAACTTTGGTGAGTGGCGTCTGGGGTCTTAAAAGCTAGCAAGTGGCCATCTAAGATGCATCAATTGGTCCCAACCTACCTGGAGCAGAGGAGAATGAAGAACACCAAAGACACAAAGAAAGTATTAGCCCAAGAGACAGAAAGGGCCACATAAACCAGAGACTTTCATCAGCCTGAGAACAGAAGAATTAGGTGGTACCAGGCTACCACCAATGACCACCGTGACAGGGAACACAGCAGAAAGTCCCTGACGGAGCAGGAGAAAAGTGGGGTGCAGAACTCAAATTCTAGTTAAAAGACCAGACTTAATGGTTTGACTGAGACTGTAGGGACCCCGGAAGACATGGCCCCTGGACTGTCCATTAGCTCAGAACTGAAACCATTCCCAAAGCCAACTCTTCAGGCAAAGTTTAGATTGGACTATGGGACATAAAATGATACTTGTGAAGAGAGTGCCTCTTAAGTAGATACATGAAACTAAATGGGCAGCTTCTGTCCAGAGGTGAGATGAGAAGGCAGAAAGGGACAGGAGCTGGTTGAATGGACACGGGAAACCCGGGGTGGAAAGGATGAGTATGCGGTCACATTATAGGGAGAGCAGCTAGGGTCACATGGCAATGTGTGTATAAATTTTTCTATGAGAAACTGACTTGAACGGTAAACTTTCACTTAAAACACAATGAAAAAAAACAAGAGCTAAGATAATTTTGAAAAACAAGAATTTGGACTTACTTTACTAGATATTAAGACTTTTGGGATAATTGGTTATCCACAAAGGAAAAAATAAAATTCAGGCAAATGCAAATTTAAAAAAAGATAAGATTTTTCATAAGTTTGAATGGCAACAATTAAAAACACTGAGGAAGAAAAAATGCACTTTAGCATAGCAAGTCCACTTCTGGTTTTATTCAGAAATAGACCTGTATAGATATATGCATCATTATGTATAAAGTGAAAAAAATGTAAATATCTTAAATAGTCATCTGTGGGAGAATAGGTAAATATTATTATGGGATATATGTATATATGTACTGACATGGGAGGATGTCCAAGATAATATTGTTGAAAAGAAAAATGAAATTGCAGTATAGAAGTATAGTATGATTGTATTTGATTTAAAAAAAAATATTTATATACACTGTGTAGAAGACGGTTTTGAAAACTCAGTGAAATATAGCATAGTGTTACAATATAGCATAGTGGTTTAAAAAGCAGATTTATGAGGCAGAGCCAAATCCTGGCTTTACCATTTATTAATCTGCATGGCCTTCGACAAGTTATTGAACCTCCTGATCAGTTTTTTTACACTTGTGTAATGGAGGCAATGAATAAAGGTTTGTTTTAGGCATTAAATAATAATGCCTGGTACATAAAAAAAAAAAAGAAGAAGAAAAGAAAACCCTATGGAGCACAGTTTTGCTCTGAAACACGTGGTCACTGAGTTGGAATCGACTCAACTGTCATTGGTTATCATTCCTTTGCTTTTTTTCCCCCATATACATACACACACATTAGGGGGAAAAAGGAAAGCGATGATAAGCAAATATTAGGATAGTGGTTACCTCCCAAGTGGAGGCACAGGTAGCTGAGATATAGGGTAGGAGCACATAGTTAGATCTAAGTTACTGGTAAGGTTTTAGTTCTTAGGTTTAGTTCTTAGGTTGGATGTATAGGTATTTATTGTTCTATTAAATGTTAGTGTGTCATAAACCAAGGATTATGATCAGTCCACACAGGTTAAAAAAAAAACCTATTGCCACACAGGTTAAGTACCCAATAAATATTTTTGAGTAAGTGAATGAATCTTTTGTGTTCTTGAGGTCATAGTAGGTTGAGATGGGGGTAGTCTTTGGCTTCTTTGTCTAGGTTCCTCAGTTTCTGTCTTTGTTCCAGCCTGAGCATCCCTCTGATTAAGCTACTTTCTGAGTAGTAAAGATTCTCCTGGCTCTTGGTGCCCACAAGACTCTTCCTGTTTATTTTCTCCTTATTTTCCTCCCTCCCCATGTGTCCTCTTCCACTCCTTTAAGTGGCCTTTGTTCACAACTAAGTGCCTGAATACCTTTGATCATCAGATGGAGCTTAGAATCTCCATTGACTTTTCACTGATTACATGAAAACATACAACACCGCCCTTTCTCTTTTCCCAAAGGGCTATTGATGCTAGATAGAAAATACCATAGATTTTACTATTGGAGTTATAGATCATCTAGTCCAATCCTTTATTACATTATAGATAAGAAAGTTGGTACACAGAAATACCAGGTGACTTGCTTGGGGTCACACAACTGTGAGTAGCAGAGCTAGGCCTGGAAATCAGGTCTCCTGACTTTAGGCCAGTGTTATCACTGTATTGTACTGGCAAGGTAGGCTTTGCTTCAGTGTCTGTGTTTCTGAGGGCCCACAGATATATCAGAGTCTCTATAACAGTGTTTGGGAGTGTGTGCAAACGTCTCCCTAATTGTAGTTCTTCTGGCCTTTAACCAACTCTGTCTTCTTGCATGTTTCCTTCCACCCCATTCTCAAATTTTCTGTTCTTCCTTCCTCAAGGTACTCAGCCTAGTGGCATTGGATACCCTCTTGGGGTGTGGTGTGAATAGAGAACATTCATTTGACCAGGGGAGCCTGCAATGACTTAGACATAGTGTGCAGGTTAAAATGAGGCAGTGAGAAAGGAGATGGTAAACTCCTTTCATTACTTTCTTAGTCTTGTTAGGGACTTCTGATAGGTACATACATACTCTGGACCTAAAGCATCCAGGGATCATTCTAGCCACTGTGTTCTCAGGGTCTGGTATCAAAAAAAGTAACTGAAGATTACTGGGTCAGTGTGGACAGGGCAATGTGCAACAGTGTAGGCATGGACCAAGATTTGAATTACATCCTAAGGGCGATCTCTTAAGACCAGCTGTGGAAGTTAGATTCTTCTTTCTTACCCTTCTATCTGCTTTCTCTGGGATAGAACCTGAATAGGAGTTTAACTGAGAACCTTGTCACTGAGATACCCAGGCTGAGAAGGTCATGAAGTGTGGATGCAGAGCTGAACCTAGTTAAGGTTAATGGAGAAGACAGAAGCAGGGGTGGTGTTTGTCTTTCCTGTAGGAGGAAGAACTTGGCAATTCAAGCTTTAAGGCTCCCATTGCACTGAGGTTTATTCAGGCCATAAATCTGTCGGGAGACTTCACAGTGAGTGCAGGAGGAATTGACCATCTGAGCAGGTGAGAATGTTGGTCCAGTGATTTCCACCCCCACTTCTATACAATGGCTGTCACTGAACCAGAAGTTGAAGCAGAGTGGAGTTGGCAATAATAGAAAGTTTGGGATGGAGTCATGAGATTGCTTATTGCTCTTTATGGCCTGTAATCGTAGCATCATTTCTACCCTTTTGTGACAAGCCTGGGCCTGTGATAAAGCTGAGGATATAGTCTGAACTCCTGTCCCCAGGCCAAAAAGGGTTGGGAGTAGGGGCACACAAGCAGTATTTCACATCTAAATCAGGAAAATTCAGGTTGAGTCTGTATTAATAAGCAGGACTATTCAGTGGGGGTGAGTGTGGTGGAGGGTTTATGGATTTAGATATGGTAGGAACTGGAGAGAATCGACACCCCTTTCTAGTCAGGGAAGACTTCCTGAAGTAGGCAGGATTCTTTAAGGTAGTTGCCATACTAATTACCTGTAGAAAAGTATTCGTCACTGAACTTCTGTGCTTTCTCCCTTATCTCTTGAATGACATTGGTCAGTTTTTTACATAACCTTGACACTAGAGCAGATCTGACTTACTGTGCTTGCTTCCTCCCCACCTCATTTCTCTTAGCTCTGCATTTGATACCCAGGTGTTGATGTCCCCCTCCTGGGCCCCTCATTTCATGTGTTACTCTCCTCTCTCAGAGCCTTCAGTGTTTCTCTGTTCCTTTCAGGATAAACTTGTTACCTTAACATGGCCTCCAAAGCCCACTTCATCTGGTCCTAGCTCACCTCTTCCAAGTCATCTCTCACTACTCCTCTGCCATTAACTCTGCTCCATGCAGACTGAAGCAGTATGCTTTATCTTTCCTCCGGCCTTCCATAGCCTATACCTCTGCCCAGAACACTTCTTCATTAACTCTTCCTGATCCTGTAGTTCTCAGCCTAACTGTCATTTCCACCAGAAAACCTTCTCCAAACCTCGAGGCTAGGCTGGTTCCCCTCCTCTGGCTCACACAGTGCTCTGTATGTTCCCATCACAACTTTTAAGCAAACTGCCATATCTTTCTCCCGTGGAGCACCTAGTGGGTTTGAATTGCTGACCTTTTGATTAGCAGCCAAGCATTTAACCACTGTGCCACCAGGGCTCCTTGATCCTTAACATACTGTATTGTAATTACCTGTTCCTTGCCTGTAGTTTCCACCAGACTAAATTCTGCGAGGGCAAATGTCTTGTTTTAGTCACCACTGTATTGACAAGTGCCTAGCTCAGTGCCAGGCACATAGTGGTTACTTCAGTAAATATTTGATGAAGGAATGGGGGAATGAACTGGGCTTGTTGTTCTGACAGGAATGGGAAAAGGACAGCACAGGATGCCCTCCAAGGATGAGCTGGTCCAGAGATATAACAGGATGAATACCATCCCCCAGGTATTGTTAGTTGGCTGTGCTCTAGTGAGGCAAAACCCTTCTTCTGGGACTAGTTTAGGCTGCAGAGATGGGTGGGGAAACAATGAGGGGAAGGTGGGTGGTTTGAAGACCATTTGAAGGAATCAGTTATGTTCTAAGATGAACACAGTTCTGGAGTCACGTGTGGCCTCAGTCAATTGTGAAGGCAGGGACTGAGTTTAGATTCAGTAACATGAAAATGTCAAGATCGAGGCTCTGGGCCCATCCAGACTGATTATGGGAAAGCAGAATTTTGGGAGGTGGCTGGGTGCCCAGGGTATCCCTGATCCCTACCCCCAACCATCAACAACTACCCGGCATCTCTGGGGAATGCTGTGACGGTCTACCTAGCTGCGCTCTCCTTTGTTTCCTCTTCCAGACCCGATCCATTCAGTCGAGGTTCCTGCAGAGTCGGAATCTAAACTGTATAGCACTCTGTGAAGGTACGAAGCTCACCAGTCCCTGTTTTTCTGGGTCCCTGACCTTTACTTCTAGTGCACCTTTGGCACATGATCCAGCCAAGGGTGAGGAGGGGTCTGTTGAAGCATCAGGTCTTCCCTCTCCCGCTGGGACTCTGTGACTTAAGCATTACTTCTGTGGCTTCTGGCCCCTTCCTTCCCACCCAGTGATTACATCTAAGGACCTCCAGAAGCACGGGAACATCTGGGTCTGCCCTGTGTCCGACCATGTCTGCACACGGTTCTTCTTTGTGTGAGTCTAGGAGGGTATCCTGGGGATTGCTGAAGGAGTGAGGGTGGGAGTATGATAGTGTATGACTACTGGAACAGTCTATTTCTGTTATCTAAGATTTGTCCCTAGCTCCCTGAGTGGAGCTGGCACTGGCACTTTCCCTTTGAAGGATGGGGATGGGTATAGATCGGGGTCTGTTTAGAGGAGGACAGATAAGCTGAATGCCTTTTATCCTAAAGAGCTGCAGAAAAACTTTGACTTCTGGGATGGCCACACCTCCAGATACAGTTCCACTGATACTCATTATTCTGGTATTGCCCTCCCTCTTACGCTCACACTTGCCTTGTCTTCGGTAGATATGAAGATGGTCAGGTGGGCGATGCCAACATAAATACTCAGGACCCCAAGATACAGAAGGAAATCATGCGTGTGATCGGAACTCAGGTTTACACAAACTGAGGGGGCCCCAGCCCTCGTGCCACGCTGTTCCCCCAGGATCCATCTGCCCTTACGGAAGGGCTCAAGAGCAGCAGATGAGGCTGCCCTGAGGAATCGAGGGGCCATTTCTAAGAGGCAGGAAAAGTATAGAAGAGGTGGCCTCATGGTGGAGATTGACCCAGGAACCACTCCACGTTTGGATGGCCCAGACTGACTCCCAAGCCCTGATTTTCCCAGTTGACTTCACCCTGTTTGTAAATTAAACAATAAAATGGAAGGTGCTGTGGACTGGATATGAACACTGTGGTCTGATTGGCCTTGGTCCAGCATCTACCTGAAGCCCCCAAATGGGCCGTGGGGGTGGGGAGGGTGGAATCCTGAGGGTTGGGACTGTTTATGTTGGATGGTGTCAAAACTGACTCCATCTTGTATAGTGTACTACACAGATCTGTCAGCATTTTTATCAATGAATTAGATTAAAAAGGGAAATTGATGCAAATGAAACAAACTGAGAAGGATATAGAATCCACTGATGATTATTTGTCATGATTTTAAAGGGCCATGAGGCCAGAGCAGCTCAGATTTCCTCCCTTAGGGCCTCTGCTCTCTGCACAAAACCTGGCCAGTCACCATTGCTCTGTATCTCAGGATCTGGGCCCTGTTCTTCTTCTCCCAGCTGTATCTTTGGAATAAGGGAAGGGGTGGGGAGCTGGTGCCTATTGTTAGCTTGGTCTCTAACCTGAAATCAATAAAGAAACCCTAAGGGAATATAGCCTCCCATAGTGAAACAAAACCCAAGTCCCGGTTAGCAGGTGAGAGGCAGTGCTGTATCTAGGAGACCTAGTTGTTTCACTGAATTCCATCTTCTACCTGTTGAAATGCCCACTGGCAGCCTTCTCCTGGCCTTTCAGGTACTGTTCCATGGACCCAAAACCTTTAGTTGTAAGCATAGCTGAGACAGGGTGGATATTTCCAAATATTTTATGAAATATTAATGAAGAATATAAGCAATATAAGCACAGAGGATACAAAAGGCATTAAACACATCTTGGCTTTTCAAGTATAGGATTTTTATTCTGTAGCTTCTTGATTGACAAAGCCTGCCCTAGACTACCTGCTGTCTGTTACTGCCCTCACTCTACTTTGGAGACACCTTCTCTGCTTGGTTACCTGACCCTGTTTCCTAGTTCCTCACCTGCCTTAACATGGAAGTACCGTTCTAAGGTCCATCACCCTAGGAGCTGCTCTGTAAACTTCTTTACTCCTTTCTTGATCAAGACGAGTATTCTGACTCTACAAGTCTCCTAGGGCTCTCCTTCCCCATTCTGGTTTCAGTTGTTCGGTACCATCAAGTCGGTTGCGACTCATAACAACCCTGTGTACAAGAACGAAACACTGCCTGGTCCTGCACCATCCTCACAGTCATTGTTACCCTTGAGCCCATTGTTGCAGACAGTGTGTCAATCTTGTTGAGGGTCCTTTTTTTTTTTTTTTAAATGTACTTTAGGTGAAGGCTTACAGAACAAATAGTTTCTCATGAAACAGTAGTACACATATTGTTTTATGACATTGGTTAACAACCCCACAACATGTCCAGCCTCTAACTTCTCAACCTTTTTTTTTTGGTGAAAATACACATAGTCAAAGATACACCATTTCAAAAATTTCTCCATGCACAGTTCAGTGACATTGACTACGCTCTTCCAATGGTGCTGTTATTCTCACTTAAGATGAAGGCTTACAGAACAAAATAGTTGCTCGTTTAACAGTTACTACAAATGTTGCCCTATGACAATGGTTAACAATCTCACAACACAACAATATCCTTACTCGGCCTTGGGTTCCTGTTGAGGGTCTTTTTTGCTGACCCTCTACCAAGGATGATGTCCTTCTCCAGGGACTGATCCCTCCTGATGAACATGTTCAAAGTATGTGAGACAAAGTCTCGCCATCCTTGCTTCTAAGGAGCATTCTGGCTGTACTCTTGGTTTCAGATCTAGGAGAAATACCTCTTCACTATGTAAACGACCCCATCAATGAGCCCACCCTTACTGAAATTCCTGCCTCCTGACCCTCACTGCCATCTGAATAGTATTAGAAATAGCTAACATTTTTGAGTGTTAGGAGGTCCTAAGCATTTGAATAATTAGCTAACATTTTGCAGGGTTTACTGTGTGCTTGGCATTAGGTGTAAGCTCTCTACATGCATTGACTCATAACCCACACAACAAGCCTACGAGGTAGGTACTATTATTTCCATTTTGTAGGGGAGGAAACAGGCACAGAGGACAGTCTGCTCCCATTCCACGGCTGGTGAGTGACTGGCAGTCTTGGCTCCAGAACCTGCTCTGGTTCTGTCTATACAACCTTCCAAACCTTTCTGAGTCGTTTTCATTTAATCCTGACAACAATGCTGAAACAGCAGTTTTCTTTAGAGATAATATGTGTGAAGTCTCACAGCTGGTTAGTGACAGTGCTGGACTTTAGCCAGATCTCTTCTCTAAAACCTGAGCTCTTAACCGTTACTTCCCTAGAGGTTCTCAAACTCGGCTCCCACTGGCGTTCCAGCAGTGGAACCCAGGTGCTTGGCTGCTAAGATGGTGTAACAACACTTTTGTTCTATTTTCAGAAACTGTTAATAGATTTCTCTCATTGTAAGCATTTCTTATAATTTTCTTTATCCTTGGCATCCAGTATAGCAAGTACTAGTGAATGATAGAAGAGAAGGAATGAACAAATAGCGTCTATTACCAGAAAAACTCAAATAGCTGAGCTAGCCTCATGGGTGTTATTTTTTTTTTTAATAGTATGTGCATAATAATGGTCTTTTTATGCCAATGAAATTGTGTGATAAAATTAAATATACCATTTCATAGTGTTCCACAGAAAAGCAGGACTTTTTGGATCCGAGAAGTTTAAAAGCCACAGATAATCGTATCTGTTAAAATTCAAAACATATTTGACATAAAAGAAACGTGATTAACCCAGAGCATTCCTGTCAGTGCGGAAGGAAGCATGGAGGATGGGCCCTGAGTCTGCGCGGAGGAATACTCACAAAGCCTGGATCGGGGTTTGAGGGAGGGTTGTCTCTTCCCCCCACAGGCCTGGCTACATGGGAGGGAGGGAGCGGGGGCTTGTAAAAGCTGGGTCTGAGCAAGGGTGCATCCTTTATAGAGGCCAAGGCTATTTCAGATACTGCAGACAGGTTGACAGTGGCCTCCCCGCTGCACCTTTCACATACTGCATTTAGACTTGGACATGCTTAGTTAGGGCTTAGATCAGGAAGAGAACTATTTTCCTCAATTAGCTCCAGATGGAGAGTAGATGGCTGTAATTTCTGGACTGAGAACACAAAAACTGGAGTGGAACTTTTCCCTTCCCTCCTCTTCTGGTGATTTTCCATCCAGGCAGGGTGCGGTCATGACTCAGTTTGTGGTGAGGGTGTAGCCATCCACTAAGGGGAAGCCTGCTGGATTCTGCCTTTCATTCTGGCTGGTGGGGAGGGGAGAGAAGAGTCTGGTGCTGAGTCATCACTGGTTACTTACCAGCTTCTCACAGGATGGATTCTGAAACAGAGGGTTTTGGTGTCTCGGTTTCTGGGGCCAATTTGGGAGTGGTGGGGAAGAAGCTTCATGGATCAGACAATCCCCTTAGGGCCCCCCTTCCCCAGGAGGGGTGGGGATAAAGTAGGTTCCACTTCCAGTTCATTTGAAGGGGCATCAGCACCTTTAAAGCCCAGAACTTTCCACAAAATAGAACCCCCCTGCAGTGGAGCCAGAGACGCAACCCTTTAAGTTAAAGCATTATCTACAAACATTACCTAGGAGAGAGACCAAAGTCTCCCTTAGGCCTCACTGTCTGTCCTCAGGTTAAGTGGGTCAGATTAGCTGGCAGCCAATGTGCAAGGATGGACACAGAAGGTGGAGACTGGAAGTCTGGTGTCAAGTAAAAGGCAGATTTTGATTGTTCTACGTCAGGAGGGGTTCCTGGAGAGGGGGACACTCGCTTCATTGTTCACTGATGCCTTTCTTGATCTTTCAGATCTTGATTGAGGCTCCATCTCATTCCCACGCCCGATGTATCCGGATCCTCCCAGTCTGTGCCCTGTCCTTGGGATGGAAAGTGCCAAAGTGTACCCAGGCAGATAACTTTTTTTTTTCTTAAATAATATTGTGTTTTTGGTGAAGGTTTACACAGCAGTTTAGGTTTCTATTCAACAATTTCTACACAAATTGTTGAGTGACCTTGGTTACATTCTTCACAGTAAATGAACATTATCATTATTTCCGTTCCGTTTGTTCTGTTTCCATTAATATAATTTCCCTGCCCCTTTACATTCTCATCTTTGTTTGAAAGTAATTGTTGACCATTAGGTCTCGTATAGGTAATTTTTTAAAGGAGCACAGTATGTACAGGTGATATTCATTATTTTGTGAGCCAACTGTTATTTAGCTACAAGGCGACCTCAGGGGTTCGTTTCAGTTGAAGGTTTGAAGAGGTTTGAAGGGCATCTCAGGGCAATAGTCTTCAGCAGATTACTTTTTAGGGATAGGGTCTGATCAGAGTTCCACATAAATTTTAGGGAACCTGTGCTCTGACTACACTTGCAGAAAAACAAGAGCACAGGGTGTCCAAGGGAATGGCTTGGTGAATAGGATTTGACTGCCATAAAGAAGCTTTGTCCAGTGAGCCCAAGGCAGTTCTGGGCTAGAGAAAGATTGCTGGAGGTCACATCAGTTGACAGGGTCACCTTGGCTGAGGCAGCACTTCAGTTAGAATGAGGGAGGACTCCTCAGGCTTTCTCCCCTCCTGCTTCTAAGTGCCAGTGAGGCATTTCCTCAGGAGCCTGGGAAAACCTAGATACACAGTTGCATTCAGTAAACATTCAGTACTTGTTTGCTGTTTCTTCCACCTAGAGTGGCCTTCCCAAACCCATCTCTTAAGTATCCTAAGCAGCCTTCCATGCCTCAGTGCTCAAATGTCTTCTCTACCATGAAGCCTTCCCTCTCCCACACAGACAAACTGTTCTTTCTTTATAATTGAAAAAGGCCAACTTTATCTTCCTTCCGGGATTGGTCCTGGTAAACTCTGGAATGAAGATTTTGTACAACCCTAGTGGAGCCCTGGTGATGTAGTGGTTAAGGGCTTGGCAGCTAACCAAAGGGTGAGCAGTTCAAATCCACCAGACGCTCCTTGGAAACCCTATGGGGCAGTTCTACTCTGTCCTGTAGGGTCACTATGAGTCAGAATGGACTAAGTGGCAGTGGGTTTGAGGTTTGTTTTTGTTTTTTGTCTGATGGGCCTAAAGAGATCTTTGGGGTCTGATGTAAGGCACAGAATAAATAAACGAATCCCTCTGGTCATGGTCTGGCTCTAGAAAGGGTAGATAAGATCCAGGGTGATAAGCATTACTCTTTAAACCTGACATTCAGGACTTGTAGGCTGCCCTAGAATTCCATTTTGGCCTGAGATAACAGTGCTGCTTCAGGCAGAGAACAAGAGGTCATGTAATGAATGGGAAAGACTGTAATCTCACCCTCTTTACCAGAGCCAGAGGTTGTCTTTGGGCTTCAGGATTGGGTCACAGTATCATTTGCTGACACTTCCACTCCCCAGAGTTAAATCATTAGATTCCAGATTCTGTGGTTCTGTGGCAGAAACTCCAAACAGATAACACAGCAATCTACATTCTCACTCTGACACCCAAATCCACTGAGCCTAGTAGCTCCTCTCCCCTCCTGACCAGGTCAGTGAGCACGGTGGAAGGGCTGCCTGTAGGGTGAGGGGCCTGACCTCTGGTCTGTTCTGTGCCCTCCTTCAGTTCACCTACAGTTTCCTATAGCCCTGGGGTTACTTGTTGCAGAGCCAAAGGAGTCAAGAGTCAGGAGAAGGGCCTACAGAAGGGCAAGCTTGAATCCAGAAAGATGCTCTGGCAATGGTCACCAGGACCACTCTCCAAGGCTAGTCAGTTGCCACAGAAGGAGGATACCTACTGTCCAGTGTGCTGGACTTGCTCACATACATCATCTGATCAGACCTCACTCTATAAAGCAGGAATTGTGTTCACTTTTAAGGAACTAGACTCCTACATGTTAAATTACAGGGCATGGTCAGAGCTAGTGAATGGAATTGAAACTAGGCGATGATGGAACTCATGCTCTGCTATGCTGATTTGCAGGAACAGACAATGATCAATGACAATTGTTATCGATTGAATTGTGTCCCCCCAAAATATATGTTGTAAATCCTAACCTCTATGTCTGTGGTTGTAATCCCATTTGGGAAGGGGTGTTGTTGTTAGGTGCCCTTGAGTCAGTTCCAACTCAGCGAACCTATGTACAACAGAATGAAACACTGCCGGGTCCTGCATCATCCTCACAATCATTGCTAAGTTTGAGCTCATTGTTGCAGCCACTGTGTCATTCCATCTCATTGAGAGTCTTCCTCTTTATCACTGACCCTCTACTTTACCAAGCATGATGTCCTTCTCCAGGGACTGGTCCCTCCTGATAACATGTCCAAAGTGTGTAAGACGAAGTCTTGCCATCCTGCCTTCTAAAGAGCATTCTGGCTGTACTTCTTCCAAGACAGATTTGTTTGTTCTTCTGGCAGTCCATGGTATATTCACTATTCTTTGCCAATACCATAATTCAAATGTATCAATTCTTCTTCAGTGTTCCTTATTCATTGTCCAGCTTTGCATGCATATGGGGCGTCTGAAAATACCATGGCTTAGATCAGGTGTGCCTTAGTGCTCAAGGTGACATCTTTGTTTTTTTAACACTTTAAAGAGGTCTTTTGCAGCAGATTTGCCCAATGCAATGCATTGTTTGATTTCTTGACTGCTGCTTCCATGGGTATTGATTGTGGATTCAAGTAAAATGAAATCCTTGACAACATCAATATTTTCTCTGTTATGGGTAGGCTTTGTTAATGAGACAGGATTAGTGTAGGGTGTGTCTTAACTCAATCTCTTGAGATATAAAAGAGATTAAACAAGCAAGCAGAGATGTGGGAAGAGAAATGCCAAGCCACATGATCATGCAGGAGCAGAAGCTCAGAAGAGACAAGGATCTTCCTCCAGAGCTGACAGAAAAAGCCTTCCCCTAGAGCCGGTGCCCTGAATTCGGACTTCTAGCCTCCTAAACTGTGAGAAAATAAATTTATTTATTAAAGCCATCATTTGTGGTATTTCTGTTATAGCAGCAGCACTAGATAACTAACAGTGATCTCCTTAAACTCAGTGTGACACATTTTCATTGTGCATCTAATGTGAGCAAGGGTATGCTGATTAGTCTCTGCCAGAATTTCAGACGGCATTTTCGTAACTATCAGATGATCACAATCTGTACTGAAGGGCAGCAGCTTGCCACCAGAGCTCCACTTAGTGCATGTGCATTTCAATCTAGGAAACATATCTAGATTTAGAAGTTTAAAATGCATCACAGCCCAGCATTGACAATTTCACTGCCACTGCAGTGCCGCCCACCACCGTAGCTCATCCTTAGCTCAAGGGCAGAGAGGCCCATTTATGCCATCCCTTTCTGCAATAGGGAGGCCTCTGACTCCCTGGTTGGGCTTGGCTTTTTTTTTTTCCTCTCAACAACTTCAGGTCTTCTCACACCTTAATAATCAAGCATTTACTTCCTACCTACAACTGAGGAGACCAGAAGAAATGAAAAGATTTTATCTCACCTCAAACAGAAATGTACTTGCAGGCTGTCAACTTTCTCCTCCCCAGCTTATCCAGCTTCCAGGAAAGCAGAATGAAAATCTGTGATTCAGCTGCAGGCAAGGTGCCTGCCTGAGCAGGTTACACCCTTTGGTCTCATTGTCCAGGAAAAGGAAAGAAGGAATCTAACAGAACAGTTCAGTATTTTGAGTAGGGCGACATCACATCTGCTCGCTCTCAAAACTGCGCTGAATGAGGCAAGAGGTGGCAGCTGTTTCACTGATAGCAGCTGTCATTGCCTCGTTGTTGGTTGTCATTGGGAAATTGGAAAATGTCTTTTTTAAAGAAGTAAGAAAAGCTCCAATAATACCGGTTTAAATAGACAACTAGGTTGAAAACAGAAGTGCTGACTCCTGCATAGATTTTCGGTTGTAATGTTGCCACTTGATACTCCTGATGGTCAGTTCTGCACTAATATTAATACTTTCTATTCGGATGGACTCCACGGCAGTGGGTTTGGTTTGGTTTTGGGGATTCGCTTTCTACTCTTCAGGCACTCACTCTGCAGGATTCCAGCCCCTCCTAACGTATTCACTGGGCCCCAACTTGTCCTTCTTTGTTCCGGGGTCCTAGGACAATAAATAGCCCTAAGAACAAATGGGCCTCGAGCTCCCACTCCCTCCACTCCCGCCTGTGTCGGGGCCTCGACCATCCCCACAAGTCTCCACCCTGGTTTCTGGTCCCATCTCGGACTCCCCACCTCTTGTTCCGCTCAGTCTTCAAGGTGTGCGCTGGCGCAGGGACCCGGAGGGGTGGGGAGTTGCAGGGCGGGGCTGGGGAAACACTGCCCGAGGACTCATAAATCTGGGCGCGGACAGGTAAGCCAGGGCAGCTGTGGTGCCCAGAGCTGGGGGCCAAGCGAAGAGCCCCTGTTCAGCAGCCTAAGTTGGCGGCGACAGGTGGCCTCGGCGCCCGGGGGTCTGGGAGGGAGGTCTTGGGCACTCCGGGGGCGGGTCCTGCTGTCTCACCGCTCGCCCATTGGCTTCCACATGGTGTCAGTAGAACGCTTTTTGTTACGGTGTCCTTCCGCCGCGGAATGTAGTCCTTCCCCAAAGGGAAACCTGGCAGCCCGTTCGGCCGCCACAGCTTTTCTTATTGAAGGTGCCTGCGCCCAGCGAGGACGCAGAGGGGCGGGCCCAGTGTGCCGGCAGCCGGGATTGGGTGAGGGGCGGGGTGGCGGAGGGATTGCAGCTCGGCACCCGGGATAACCTTGAGGCTGAGGCGACTGATTCCGGCAAAGGAGCGACGCGTCCCGAGCTTGCAGGTCTTTCCTGCATTTGCATCGCAGCCCAAGCCGGACCACGCCGGAGGTGAGCGATGGGGAAGGCCTGGCCATGCGTCTCCACCTCGGGCCCGCCCGGCCAGTGCGGAATCCCGGCCCGCCTGCTCTCTCGGGGCACCCATACGGGGATGGCGCAGGGTCCTGGGCATCTTAGGTTCAGGGAGAGAGGAGAAAGGCTGCTCGCGCCCGGGGTCGGCTCCTCAAAGCCCTCAGCTTCCGTTCCTTCCAGATTCCGATGGATTAGCCAGCCTGTGGCGTACCCCCATCCTGGTCTCATCCTCCCCTCCTTCTCCGTTCCACCTCAATCTGGTGCCATCCTCTGCTTCCGTCCCCTGTTCCCTCCTAATCTGATCCCGTCTTCACTTCCCTCCTCCTCCGCCCCACTCTGGACCCATCCTCACCTCCTTCCTCCTCCCGCTTCATATTAGTCCCATCGCGCCCTCGTTTTCAACCTGTCCTTTTCACCTTCATTCTGATGCTTTGCTTGTAACCTCTCTTTAAAACTCCGTCTCTAGTTCTCATCTCCCGATCCTCCTCCATTCCACTTCCATCCGTTGTCCCCGCGTCCTTGTCCCCTCCTTAATCTACCCCTTTCCCTTCCCCGCCCCGCCCGCTCCCTTCTGGTCACGTCCGCTCCTCCGCATCCTTCTCCTCCCCGCCCGCTTCGGCCCCTCCCCCTGCCTTCTGGTCTCGTGCGCTCCGCTCTCCCGGGTGTGCCTTATCGCTCCTGCCCGTCTCCATCCCGGCTCCCAGGCCCACCAGCAGTCTCCAGCCCTGGTGGAGCCCCGGGCCCGGGTCCATGGCGGGAGGTGAGGCAGTGAGTCACCATCCGAAGTACAGTGGTGTGCGGATGGGTAGGGCTGAGTCACCTATGCGACCTGGGGGTGTAGCGGCGGCCCCGGGCGCAGCTAGGGTTACATAACTGTTGGCCCTTCCCTGCTGCAGGGGAAAAGGAGTGACTTCTCCTGTGGCGAGTTCCTGTTTTGTGCCGCCCTGGGTTCTATGGGGCGGCTCTCCCCGCGCAAGCCCCGGACCTTGCGGAGACCCTGCAGGGTGGCCGCGTGACAATAGGCTCTCTCCGAAGAATTCGTGCTACTCCATCCCGCCGCGTCCAGGCTGCAAGTAGCGGTCCCGTGCCCGGGACCTACCCCGCTGGACGACCAGCCTTGCCTGGCCAAGCCTAACCTCCGACCCGAGAAGCTGCCAGATGCTTCGCTGCGGTCTCCTGGCGTTGGAGACACGGGGTTTTTTGCCTGTTCTTCGTGTGTCTTAACAAATGCGCCCTGATTGTAGAACGCGGAGGCCACGGGGTGGGTGTGGGAGCAGGTTATGGGGGAGGGGAGGGAAATCTTCCTAGAGCTTGACACCATTCGCGGTGGTCACACAATAAAAACTCTAGTGCCAAGGGCTGCTTTGGGGAAGGGTTTAGTGTGCGAGAAGGAGATGGGGAACTAGAAATAGTCACAGCCCACTGAGCTCGCAATCTATTTACAGAACGAACATAACTTTTATCGCTGGTAAATGCTATGAGGAAGGTACCAGCTTCCTGCTTGTGGGGATGGAGACTGGGGGTGGGCAGGAGGCCTCACAAGGTGGCAGTCACACTGGGTTTGAAGGAGCAGGGAAAGCACCTTCTAGTCAAGGTGAAAGACCCAGTCGTGGAGAGGCATCCCTTGACTTCTTATCCATATTCTCCAAACTCTGGAGGTTGATCTCCCTCAGTATGTGTAAAATGAGCCTAATAGTTAAATTCCAGGCATGATGGGCAGATAATGTTGGTAAGTTGTGGAGAGAAAACAGACTTTAGAATCAGATTTGACTCATTAATATACTGAGATGATCAAAGGACCTCAATTCCCCATGCATAAACTGGAAGTAACATTTTCCTCATGATTGTTGAAAGAACTGGTCTCTGCACACACCTACATGTATATATGTTGAATAGTCTGTGCAGTGTCTAGGATGTAGTAGGTGCCCCACAAATAGCAATTGCTAAAGTCTAATCTGGTGAGACATCCAGAAGAAATGTCTTCAAACGCATGTATTGTTTTGGTCACTGAGCACAATTACTTAATTGATGCTTAAGTATAAGGGCTTGAACTTCTTGATTCACCTTATCCCAGCCATCCCCAAACACATACTCACAGTTAATTTTGGGGAGCTAGGCTCTAAATACGGTGAAAACTGTGAGAGGTGGACTCTACTTGGCTGCCTTGTTTTTCCAGGTCTCGCAAGTTTTCTGCCTTTGCCAGGATGCACTTTTCCATCGCTCTCTGTTAGTGGAAAATATGAGTTTTCCTTCTCTGACAGGTTTCTGCCTTACACGGGTTCAGGCTTTTGCAGATTTTACTGTACCAGACATCAGTTGGAAACCAATCCCCTGAGGGATGCTGGGATAGTGTTTACAAAGTAACTAATAATGTTACTTTGCAAATCTCTACTTGCAACAGGGACTCTTTTGTCTGAGAATGGCAACCTCTAGAAAAAGGAAGGTTAGGAGGGGGATGATTTCAGCCTTTGATGGTTGGCTGTAAGAGTGGAAACAAACTTGCAACACCAAGACTGAAATCTTCAGATTCCAGGTGTCCTCACCTCCCACTTCCTGCAGGTACCGGGTTCTAGGACTTGCTTTATAGACTGACAAGTGTGAGGTTAGGACTGGAGACTGGGGGCAGCAGCCTCTTGGCCATACTGAGGGTGTGGTCAGAGGAAGGGCATAAATCAGGACCCACCACCATTGTTAGCAAATAATTTGCCCTCTGGTTGCCTGAGGATGCTGATGGGTATGCAGTGGGGCTGTTCTGAGGGGAAGGGTATGTAGCCCATTACCAGGTCTGTGTGTGGGGTGGAGTGGGGAAGATGACTCAACCTCTCAACTTCTCGGCTTTTGAGAGAATTCTCCTCATTGGGTGAGTGTGGAAACTGCATTGCGGTCTTTGCAGGCTTAAAAAGTCCCTTTTCAATGAGTCAGATAACGAAGCGTGTGTTTCCCCCACATAAAAATGTCCCAGCTAGATGAAAAATGATTGGTCCAGGGCCCTGGGCCCCCTCCATACTGCCCAAAGAGCGGAAGTGCAGACTGGCAGTCTGTGCACCTGCATTCCTGAGCATGGCACCCCCTCAGGGGGTTGCCCTCTCAAGGACAAGGGATGTAGTAATGATGACTTAGGGGAAGAATGCCCTTGAACTCGTTTCTGAGTTAATGGACTTGAGCCCAAATATGTGGATGTTAGTCTTTTCCTGTCTAGAACAGCTGCTTTTAGTTTAAGCGTTTATTAGAAATGAATAATTTTAGCTGTCGCATTTCTAGTTTAACAAGGAGGATTAATGGGCCTTTAAGAACTGCAGCCCCCATGATTTTGCAAATTTGGCAGCTTTGACTCCAACCAGCTTAGTACTTTATGGATGTTGCTTCTTTTGTGACATTAACTTGGGGTCACAGGAAAAGCCGTTTTATTTCTTAATGTTGAGGCAATGAAAGCAATGAGGAAGTGGCTGTGGGCAGGAAGGTAGAAAAAATGCAGCCCTTGTATTACAAACATATTACTTGGGTTTGAATGTATTTTGCTTCAGCTTTTTATGAAGGCAAGTCCGGATGTGTTATCTTTGCCAAGAGATAGGACTGAGGTCAAGGTAGAGGAAAATGACTCCTTTGACATTATCTTTATTTGTGAATCACTCCAAGTGTCCACAGTCAAATCTTGATTAAATGGTACAGCACAAGGAGGAGTTAGCCCTGTGAGCAGAGTTCTATTGCGATCTTGTTGAGGATGTTTGTGAAATGCAGAAGTGATTCATTTGATAAAACGTCTCATCGAAACTTAAGTTGTCACTTTAAGTGTCAAGTCTGGTACCAATGGGAACAGAGCTGTATAACCAAATGTATGAAGCCCATTTTTAATGCCACTATACTTTCTGGGAGCTGGAATTTATCACGAAGAGCCAGACCTGGGCTAATTGAGTAGTCTTTGTTAAAGAAGTTGTTTGGGGGAAGGTGAGCCCGGGTGGGTGATGAACAGTGGGATGCAGTTTCTGCAGGGCCTTTTGGCCTTCTGGTGTGTGGTGGGCTTGGTTCAGGGGCCAGGGTAGGGGGGCTGGGAGGGCCACCAGGCAGTGCAGCCCGGCCCTGCAGTGGTTTGTGCCTGACTGCACGTACTGCATGGAGGAGGGTGAGCCCGGCTGCAGTACGTCCGGTGGCCTCTTGAGGCAGCCCTCCCTCTCCTGTCCATAGGCAGAGCTCCTGGGGAGCTCAAGCTTCTTTCCTGATGCCAGCAAGCTGTGTCTGGAAGTCAGGCTGAGGCTGCGGTGGTGGAGATGCCAAACCCAGGGCAGTGAGGCTGCTGGTCGTAGCATTTCAAGGGAGTGGACCAGCTTTAAAAAAAAAAAACCGTTGCTGTTGAGTCGATTCTGACTCTGCTGGTTAAACTACAAGTCAAAAAAATGGTTTGAAGGGAGCCTCATCCCTTGTGAACACCTTTTAATCGACATACAGATAGTATTTCTTCAACTTTAAACAACTGGTGTTTCCCTGAGTCATGACCATGGCACATAGGACAAAATGCGTCAGCCATGCCTGTTTTGGAGGAACCTGGGAATTTGATTGAGGCAAGAGGCAGGAAAGTAGCAGACTTCCTAAACAAAACATCCCTCTATCCCTCTTTTGTTACTAACATTAGACCAAAAAATGCCAGCCATCAGACTGGCAAGCATTTTAAAGTCTGACAGTATCAAGTGTTGGCAAAAGTGTGGGAAAGCAGGAACTCACATTATTGGTTTAATTGATACCAGTAAACTACTTTGGAGAGCAATTTGGCAATATTTAGTAAAATAGAAAATAAACACCTTACGGCCCAGCAATTCCATATCTAGGTATATAGAAGCTCATACATGGCTCATACATAGAAGGTATGTGCTAGGAGAGTTACTATAGTATTGATTACTAGGGGAAAATCAGATTAATGGAGGGTGAAGGCTAGCAGTAGGGGAGTTGCATAAATTAAAAATGGTCTAGTCATACAGTGGTACAAACGGTTAATGAACTCTGCGGCTGACTAAAAGGTTGGAGGTTCAAGTCCACCCAGAGGCACCTCAGAAGAAAGCCCTGGTGATCTGCTTCCAAAAAGTTAGCCATTGAAAACCCTGTGGAAGCACGGTTCTACTCTCACAGACGTGGGGTTGCTATGAGTTGGAATTTGACTCAACAGCAGCTGGTACTGGTATATACTAACTGGATGGATCTTAAATGTGGTGTTGAGTGAAAAGCAAGTTGTCCAATGATATGTACAATATCCTACTTAGGATCGTTTTTTTTTTAAACCACAGCAAAATACAGGGTTCAGCATAGATATCGATACATTGTATATAGACACACTTAAATTAACTGCAAAGGTACAATATATCCATGACAGTGGTTGGGTATCAGAATTCATGACAAGGGCTAGAGGGGCCTGAAGATGAGGGAAAGTGAACCATTGTTGGGGAAATATAATTAAAAACAAAATCTGCTCCCAACCCAGAAAACTTCTCCACAAAGGTAGACGAGAACAGAAACAATTTTATTTGGTGAACATTTTGACCGGAATGTGATGCATCACAGGCAGTCTCCTAGAGAGACTGCGAAGACTGGAGGAAATCTCCCCCTTTATGTAGCCGAGTAGATGCAACCCGTTTCATGTTCTCAAGGTAAACGATAAGTAGTCCTCCAATAAGAGGATCCCCAGCACCATTGTTGCACGTTGTTTATCCTAAATTCACCTGGTTATTGGTGTTTGGTAATTGCCTTTATCCAAAGGAAAAACGCACTTCTCATGTCTTTATGATGGGAGGTAGTTTCGCAGATTGGAGCTCACCAAAGTTAGGTTCTTTCCCTCCCGCAGAAGCTGACAGGCAGGGCGCTGTCTGCCTTACTGGTGACATTTTCAAGAGATGGCTCCCACGTCCTTGAGGAAACATTCCTGGGTTGTAAAACTGGCAAGAAGATTATTTGGCCTTTCAAGAGGATTTCTCAAAAGATGCGAAAAAGAAAATTCTAATTACAAGGTTTCTAAAGTAAATGCTCTAAGAAAAAGAGACAAGAAGGGACCCTCCCTTTTTGCATCAGGGAAAATTATATATACATAGTTTTTTCTGTTTGATTTATATTTGCCTTTATATAAAATTATTTGTAATTTTATTTTTAGAAAGTCTAAAGAAAATACGGATAAATATTAATGGTCAGTTTTGGGTGGTGAAAATACAGATGTTAATTTTTTTTTCTTTATTTCATAAAAAAATAATACAAGCAAACCTATGAAGGTCATTATGTAGGAAGACCAGTGGTACTAACTAGGTCAGTGCTCTTGGCATTGCTCACCCCCCGCCCTCCCCCCCACACACAGTGATGCAGCGCAGCTCCTCCTTTAAATGCCTCACTTTGCTGAGACCCTCACCCCCTGACTGCACCTGACCTGAGAGGGTCCTGAACCAGGGTTCCAGGTCCCTCGCTGCTTCCAGAGTGGGATCATGCCCAGAAGGCAGCCCAGGAGCACTGCCCTACTTTTTAAGCCTAGTAAGGAGCTCTAGTGGTATAACGGTTAAGCACTCAACTGTTCATGGAAAGGCTGCAACCAGTTCTCTGCTCTGAGCATCTGGGATAAAACCAGGAAATCCTAGGCATTTAGGCCATCTGGGTTTCTTTTAGGGGTGGGCCCATTTGGTGTTGGCTTTTGTGTCCTATTTCACACTCTAGCTTGACTCCTGCTGATAAGGTTCAAGTGGCTTTGTTCTAGCCCTGAAGAAATAAAAGAGAAAGGAAATTTTACTTAAACTTACAAATGGTCTCATTTTGTTTTGTGTGGCCTGGTAATATGAGTCTTTGCTTTCTGTCATGGGACCTACTGGCGGTATAGTGGACTTCAGCTTCAGAGCTCTTAGCCCAAAATATGTGCATCCTCCCTGCCGCCCTCCCCGCTCATGTAAAACCCACACTGTTGATAGCTCTCTTGGCAGAGTGCTGGGTAAGTATGTGCGGCGTCCACTCCAGACCTTTCCACGTTCTCCTGGGCTAGCCCATCACCTGTTTTGATCTTGTCGCTGCCGTAGTCATATTAGGGCCCATTCTGGAAATTCTGTTTTCCTGTTCCCTCGTGCGAAAGCTCACTAGCTCCTAGAGAACAGGCTGGCCTTGATGCCATTCCAGCAAATTATGATGCAGACTTTCTAACAGATGCTGGAGTTCTGAAGATTTGGGAGTTGAAAGGCCTCCAAGCTGACTTGGAGATGCAGGTCCCAAACCCGTTGCTGTCGAGTTGATTCCGACTCATAGCGACCCTACAGGACAGAATACGACTGCCCCATAGGGTTTCCAAGGCCGTAATCTTTATGGAAGCAGATCGCCTGGTCTTTTCTCTCATGGAGCAGCTGGTGGGTTTGAACCACTGACCTTTTGGTGAGCAGTGAGCACTTAACCACTGCACCACCAGGGCTCCTTGGAGATGTAGGTAGCAAATAGCAGATGTTGGTGTCAGTAAGGAAGACAATCTTGGGTACTACCTGCAATGTTGGAGGGAGCTGTCTGACTCAGGTGCCATCTGACTGGGTTGAGCCCTGTGGTGAGGTTGGTGTCAGAGCAAAATTAGTCCAGAGAGCTGGTTAAAAATTGGCTTGTGCAGACACAGACTCACAGGCCTGGCTGGTTTTTTGGAGCAGAATGATTTGGGGCTTTTGGAAGATAGAATTGGTGGGGTGAAGCGTGACTCTCTCCTGGCACAAGCTGACGGTGCTCTAAGAAGCAGAGTGTCACGTGGTTTTCATGATTCATTTTCCCTGGTTTCTAAAGGGTGGCCCAGATGAAACTAGAGGGTCAGGAGCCCCCTGAGATGAGAAGGAGATGGCCGCAGTCGAGCCTTGTGGACCTGAGCTGTGATTGTACCTGTCAGCCTGGCCTAAGACCTCCTGTGGTCTCATTTCTCACAGAGGAGAAATGGCTCTAAGGAGGATCCTGCTGCAGGGGCTCAGGCTCAAGAATTAAGGCTCCTGTACCTGGGCATGGTGTTTGGCGCTCTCAGTGGATACGCTGGGCCTCTGCTGCTGGCTGGAGTTGGCTCTGCATGTCGGTGCCACCTGAGGAGGAGGGTGTAGTAATGAGTCAGACTGGCACGGGCTGGGCTGAATGTCCTGGCAGGCAGTGTCCAGATGACCAGTGGGAGGGAGGGGAGCCATTCCCAGAGCCTGCCCCAGGGCTGGGCTGTCCTCCTGGGCCTGGGCGAGACTCCAGATGGTGTTAGATGCACAGCTGTAGGTAGGTGGTTGGTGGGCTGGGGAACTTGTACTGGGGAGAAGAGGCTTGTGGAGGATCTTGGAGACAGGCAGGGGAGCTCTGACCCTCCTGCAAGGCAGGCTAGGGGCAGGGCAGGTGAGTGCCTTGCCAAGTTGGAGAGACTCCAGGGAGAGCCTGAGGGAAGAGACCTTTGGTGACCTGAGGATGAGACACAAGGGCTCTGGCCTGGTAGGGGACACTCAGGACATGAGAGATCTTGTAGGAGTCTGGACAGACTGCTGACAGGCAAACTTTTGATTGCTTTTGTGTAAATCCACTGAAATACCAGATAAATTTTCATTTGTCACTTTTGTACTTAATAGCTTAGGTAAGTAACAGATTAGAGCTTGTAGACTTCTGATTTAATTCAAGATGGTAAAATAGGGTTTGTGTTTGAAACCACCTAGAATTAGATCTGCTGATAGATAGCATCTCCTGGTCTAAGAGGCAGCCCTTCTGTACGAGAACTCCCTTGTCACAAAGATTTCGTTGGAAAGCTTGAGGACCGATTAAACAGGAAGAGAAGTTTGCTGGATTTGGGCATGTTAACAAGCAGGTTTGGGCACAGGATTGTCCTGTGGGCCTTATTAACAGTTTTTTGTTTGGAGGTTCTGAATGGATCCAGGTATGACTTTCCCGAGCCAGTGAAGCTGTTCTGTAATGTATTTGTGATTTAGGGCCTGTCAAACCCTGTCGCTGCCACATTTAGGCAGAGTATTCTGGAGCTGTGTAGAGCAGTGTTCTAGTAATGGAGCTAAGAGCTTCATGTTCCATTTAATTCCTCCCAGCAATTCTACAGAATGCTTGTAAAATATATCATTTTCAGAAAGTGAACACTTGTAATCTCTACTATTAAAAAAAAAAATCATATCAGTAAATTTAATAAAGAGAAGAAAAAAATTTTGCTGTAATCCTACCACCCAGATAACATGCTGTTAATATTTTGGTATATATCCTTCTTAGTCTCTGTTTCCTTTGGTATCCCTCTCCTCCCTCCACAAAAAGAAGTGAAGGGGGAATAGGTTCTTACATAGAATAAATTGTTAGTAAACCATGGGTTTAAAGGAACTTCAGGGTAAAGGCAATCTTTGGGAGGGCATAAAGCACCACAAAGGAGCCCTGGTAGCGCAATGGTTAAGCGTTCATCTGCCAACAGAAAGGTCAGTGGTTTGAACCCACCAGTGGCTCCATGGGAGAAAGACTTGGTGATCTGCTCCTGTATAGATTACAGCCCAGGAAACCCTGTGGGGCAGTTTTACCCTGGTCTACAGGGTCATTATGAGTTGGATGCAACTCGAGGGCACACACAAAGCACACAGGGGAGCCAGTAAGAGCCCACTTCTACCTGTGAATTTTCTTTTATCAGTCTCTTGGTATTTTTCTTGGGAGGTTTCTATGTTTTTAGCCGAATCTCTAGGACCAGCTGCCACCTGGATACCTGGTTGTTAAGGTAATGTCTCCATTACTCCTAAGAGCTCTATATTACACTCAGCTTTTACCTTAATCCTTGTACAGCTCTCCAGGGCAAACCTTACTCAGCTCCCAGCGGTCTGTGCAAGTGGGGCCAAAGAGCCACCCTGAGCCAAAAAAAGAGCATTATGTCACCGGAGGCCCAAGCCCAGAGGACCAAAGGTATGACGTGATCATCAGTGGCCCCAGCTAGGTCTTTGCAAGGAGACCCTAATGTCTCAGGTCTAGAGTAGAAAGAGCCAGGTGATTTTTTTAAAGAAGAGTGGGATTAGTTTCCCCACCCCACTCATTCAGACCTTATTTTGCTCACCTTATATTCCTGGGACTAGATAATAGTCTCCCTTTCGAGGCTATAGCAAGGCCTTTGTGTCGTTGGGCCAACTGGTCTACCCCTTCGGCAATGTCCCTTCCACAGCCAGTCTTACCTAAGCTCTGAAGGTGTGCATGCTCTGCCTCAACTGTGAGTGTCATTGAAGGGACGCTGTCAGAGGCTCCTCAGATTAGGGAGTGAGGTATAGCTTTGATTCTGCCAAAGAGGCATTAAGTTAGAGTGAAAGGCTATTCAGTGAACACTGGAATGCCTTCAAGTATTAGGTGCTGGGAAATATAAAACCAAGTGTGTCATGGAGGAGAGGATTGACTTACTCATTTTGGTAGCTGGCATGTGTTAGGGGGTTAGGAAATAGACACTGACATGAAGAGTTCATTTGCCATATAGAATAGTTAGCCAGTGTGTTATTTCCCCAGTGTTAAAATTTTAGACTCTGTAGTTGAGGACTTCTAGCCATCGATTTTTAACAACTGATAGATTGTTTGCTCATCACTGGTCACAAAGCCCCTTGGACTTTTTACCAGACCTTTGTGGAAATGGCAGAGTCTGGATTTAGATGGATGCTCTACTTGAGCCCCCCCAGGGAGGCTGCAAAGTCAGGGATGGAGGAGGATAAGGAGTAAGGGTCATATGTAAGGGATGCTTTGATTTGGGGTCCTGAGATTGAGGAGGGAGGTGGGCAGATAATGGGAACTTGTTCCTGAGCCTTGGCTGAAGCATTTAGCCTGAAGGAGTTTTAGAAGGAATAGACCTTGGTGTGAAGACTTGAGGAAAGGGACAGCCTACTAGTATCAGAAGCTTCTGGTTCATATCGTTAACTGATGGTTCTTCAAACACTGACAAGGAAATCAGCTAACTAAGTGGCTGAGTGAGTTTAGTTATAAGTCAGTAATGAAGCAAAACAAAGGTCAGGGCAGTTGTCAGGATTGTGACCTGGGCTAGTTAATTGCCTGGAACCAACAGTCTTTACTACTGGGCATGCTGTTCTTGTCAGAAAGGGAATTGGGATGGTGTATCAGAAAACCAGTTGGGGAAAATAATGTGACAAGCGATTTTAATTTCCTTACCTTGCAACTATCCTGGTAACGTAGTTGTTTGTGATTTTAGAACCAGACCAAGTGCCCTTGTGGTTTTCTTTGGCTGTGTGCAAATTGTGTCTTAAATTCCTCCTGACTAAAAGTAGATGTGATTTTTAAGTATGGTCTCTTGGGATGAAAGATTTAACATTCAGGGTTCTGGGTGAGCCTTGCTTCCTGTCAAGGGACTGGCTTTTATTGACTATCAGCCTCGTCTGAGTGGAAGGAAGAATGAACTCCAGGGACTCAGGTGGTACTCAGGGTTGGGTTCACAACCAGGGGAGTCACTTGGGTTTGGGTGGGGATTGTAAAGAAACAATGTAGGTGCTCTTCCCGCTCCATAGCAGATGTTTGTTGCTTTGAGACAACTTGTTCAAAGATCTGGATTTACCATGGTGATAAACTAGGAGTCAGTAGTTGGTATCACTGGCGGACTGGTTACAGCTTCCTTTTGAGGAAGCTCCTTAGGTGCAAGTACATGTTACTTTTAGGGTTGGTGGGGAAAGCTGTCAAGAGCGATGTGAGCCCAGGGTAAGGGAGACCTGCCTACAGTGGCTGTCTGTGAAGACATGCATTGGGTGAGAGGCTTGCACTTGTTCTTTAAGGTCCTTTCCATTTGCTCATGGACATGTGAGCCCTTTGCCCAAGGCAGGGAGCATCCACGTAGCCAAGGCATGGTTGGGTTCCCTCCGGCTTTGTGCACAAAGCGTGCTCATTGAGTTAATGTATAAGCAGGAGACAGCTTCCTGTGCCAAGCAGTATATTAACCACCTGGCCTTGTCGTTCTAACTGCTTTGATTCTCCTGGACCCAGGACCTCAGAAGCCATGTCGAAGCACCATAGCGAAGTGGGATCTGCCTTCATTCAGACCCAGCAGCTGCACGCAGCCATGGCTGACACGTTTTTGGAGCACATGTGCCGCCTAGACATCGACTCGCCACCCATCACGGCCCGGAACACTGGCATCATCTGTACCATCGGTAAGTGGGTCTCCTCTGCAGCCCCCAACATACACAGGTGCTTCACGTGACAGTGACTGCCCCTTTCCTGAAAAGACTAAACAAATGTAGCAAACCTGGGTGCTGGTCAAGATGCTCCACAGATTCTTATGGGAACTGAGGTGATACGAAGTCATTATAAACAATTAGTGTGTTTTTAATGTTCTCTGATATGGTCAATTTAGAGGGTCTCTTTAGTGGATCTTCGTAGGAGCATCTCAGAGATTCAGGAAAGATCTTTTTGACGTGTTCCATGCATCCAAGATTCTGTGGTTGGGACATCTGGCTGGGCTTTGGAAAGAGCAAAGAGAACTGATCAAGCCTTACCTACACACCTTCCTAATTCGAAGGTAGCCTGCAGATTTTAAAGGAAATCAAAGTGGGCTAGCACAGTAAAAACCATTGATGTGCTTTTGAAAGACTTTTAAGCTGTTTGAGGGAGGAAACATTTAGGGAGAAAAATAAAAAAGCAAGAATTCTTTAAGCAAACTGATCGTATTATTCCTACTTTGCATAGTTAACACTTGTGGGTTTAAAACTGTTTTAAAAAATTTTTCTAATAGGCCCAGCTTCCCGGTCAGTGGAAACATTGAAGGAGATGATTAAGTCTGGAATGAATGTGGCTCGTCTGAACTTCTCTCATGGAACTCATGAGGTGAGCCCCTGGGAAGTTTGGCCACCAGGACAGCTTGTAAGAAAATAGGGAGAGGAGGGTGCGTTGCTCATTTAGCCACAGTGGAGCAGGCAATTGTAAGTCTAGGTTTAATAGCCAGTGGGAAAATTATCTTTACTAGGCCATCTCTACTCTCCTTTCCCCCTTTCCAGACCCCTCAACTGGCCACATCTCCTCAAGCAGAGAAGACATACTTTTACTTTGTGATTGACTGTTTCTCCACAGACACGTACTACCATTATTAGCCTTCACAAAGGGAAGTGTGGAAGGATTCTTCTGGAAATACCTCTAAGCCATTAAGTATCCTGACCTTAGTGCTTAACACTCCTGCTTCAGGGTTTCTGTAGCAGCCTGGATTGCAGTGTTGAAGTAAAGGGTCATCCCGTAGACTGATTCTGACCTAGTTTAGACCCAAGATAACTGGACCAGGTCCAGGAGGAGGGTTGCCACTAATGTAAGTTAAGGACTGTGTCTAATGCACTGAAGCTATCTGGTATATTTGTTGTTGTTGGGTCCTGTTGAGTCAGTTTCAAGTCATCTTGATCCATGTGACAAAGTAGAACTGCCCCCATAGGCTTTTCTTGGCTGTAATCTTGACAGGAGCAGGTCGCCGGGTCTTTCTCCAGAGGAACCACTGGTGGGTCCAGTCCACCAGCTTTTTGGTTTGAGCTGCCAGGGCTCCTTATCTGGCATATAATACTCTACTTATCAGCATGGTAGTCCCACCCTGTCTCCTCCCAGGGCTTCTGGTACACTAAAATGAAACCAGTCAGCACTCTTCTCCAAGAGTCTGTAGGAATACATTAGTGCTGGGCTGTTCATTAGCTGGTTTGACCTGTAGACAGAAGTTACCCAGGGACCAGGGGGCAGCTGTTGGGGAGACTCTGTTCCTGCCTCTGTCCTCAAGTTTAGAACCAACTCATTCTGAGGAATCGGGGGCAGAGGGGAGGGCTCCCTGAGGGGCAGTGCGTTTTAAAGACCTTCAGGCTGACCATGCATAGGCCGCGGGATTTCACACTGGCATTGGTAGAGGATTAGTGGAGGAGGCCAATTTTCTCCTCTCTTCTGTACTTCTAGTTCAAAGTGAAGAAAATGCTAAGCTGTGAGGTCAGTGGTATGGGGCTGCCCTCTGACATTTGGAAGCTGATATTAAATTTAGACTAAAAATAAAGTCTCAGGAAATGCCGTCCAAGAGGCGAATTCCCCCTTTCTGGCAACATGAGACTTTTCATTATGGACTCCTAACCCATGTTCCTTAAATGGCCAATGGCCTGGAAGACAGCTGGCATTTAAATGTCATGGGGACCTGACCAAGTTCAGAGGGACTGTGCTCAGCAGGCAGTTTGGACAGCTTAAGACATGTCCCTAATGACATTCTCTGTTTTCCAAAGGTAGGGGTAGGGGGTCCTCTGCAGGAGTCATCAGGAATTACTGCAAGTATTAGCTTAGCCCAAAGAGAGAGAGAGCTAAACATAACGGTGAAGACCTTTATACTATTGATCTCTGCAGTTGGAGTGTCCCTGGGTCTCCTGCGAGCAGGGGAAGGAGCAGAAATAGATTTTAAGAAGTTGACCTTTAACTAGGCTTTCTGACGCTTCAATCCAGTAAAATAACACCGCTCAGCTCTAAAATGGCAAGGGCGAATGATGGCTGCTGCATCTGCTGGAGACTTGCTGACTCAGGGATATTTGGTTTTTAAACTACAAGAAGCATTTGGAGACTGTCTGTGCTTTAACTCTTATTCTCAGATTAGAACTGATTAAAAAGAAAAAAAAGTCCCTCTTGTGGGTTTATTTTGAGATTTTAGACCAGAACGATGTCCGTGGGCTTAGAGTTTTTGGCAACTCATCTGAAGCTGTCAAATATTGTATAATAAAATATAATGTAAACTGTTTTAGTTTGACCATGTGTCAGGGCTCTTTCGTATGCACCTTAGACTGTGCGCCTTTGACTCGGGGTCGGGACATGCTTATCCAGCTCTTAGCTACTACTTTTAAATATTCTGAACAGAACATTGAAGTTGCTTCCTCTCTCTCTCAGTCTGACAGAGGACACCCACTCTGGAGCTGATCTTGTGACAGCTTTGGCACTGTGTCTCTATCCCCCACTTTGGCAGTTTACGTGAGCAAAATGTGTTCTTGCTGAACGTGTAAGTCGCATAATGCCATGTTGGTCAGGAATAGTGACTTTTACACAGCTTAGAGTTAAACCTTCTATGAGGACAGCATTGATTAATGGAACTCTTTATCACTTGATAATGTGCCAACAAATCCACAGCCACAGCAAAAGCTTTAATACACCTCCCAGAAGTATACCCAAAAAATAACATGGAGGATTTGAATTATATACCTAGGGATCTAATTGGTATGTGTATAATATATGATTTCGTATCCCCAAGACCAAAATGCCTATTTACTTAAAAAACCTTTGTTACAAAAATATATTAAATCCCTCTAACAAAAAAAAGAAAGTTCCATAGAATAGAAATTATGCGGATCACATTCTGTGACATAATTTTTTTATGGAAGTTAAGAACAAAGTCCAAAGAAGTAATCAGGAAAACTTATCTGTAAATGCACTAATCTGGAAACAAAGTCTGAACATAAGTGAAATAAATATTTAACTCAAAAAGTCAGTGGGGAAAAAAACATAAAATAACCTAAAAAGGATGAAAGAAAAGAAAGGCATTGATTTAAAATATAGCTTAAACTAGAGGATAGATCTGACAGATTAAGCCAAAAGCTGATTATGTGAGGGAAAAGAACAGTAAAACAGAGAACCCTCTGAAAAGCCTGGTTAAGAATCAGAGGATGAGCAAATAAGTCTATGAGTTGAAAAGGTAATGATTCCTAAACAAATGTAGCAAACCTGGGTGCTGGTCAAGATGCTCCACAGATTCTTATGGGAACTGAGGTGATAGGAAGTCATTATAAACAATTAGTATGTTTTATGTTCTCTGATAAGGGCAATTTAGAGGGTCTATTGTACTGGGATCCACAGTCAACTGGAAGCAGTGGTCAAGAAATCAAATGACGTATTGCACTGGGCAAATCTGCTGCAAAAGACCTCTTTAATGTATTAAAAAGCAAATATATCACTTTAAGGACTAAGGTGTGCCTGACCCCCAAGCCATGGTGTTTTTAATCACCTCGTGCATGTGAAAGCTGGACAATGGTAAGGAAGACCGAAGAATCGATGCCTTTGAATTATGGTCTCGGCAAAGAATATTAAATATACCATGGACTGCCAGAAGAACAGACAAATCTCTCTTGGAAGAAGTGCAGCCAGAATGCTCGTTGGAAGCAAGGATGGTGAGACCTCGTCTCACATACCTTCGACATGGTATCAAGAGGGATCAGTCCCTGGAGAACAACATCATGCTTTGTAAAGTACAGGGTCAGCAAAAAACAGGAAGACCCTCATTGAGATGGATTGACACAGTGGCTGCAACAGTAGGCTCAAGCATAACAACGATTGTGAGGATGGTACAGGAACAGGCAGTGTTGCGTTCTGTTGCACATAAGGTCACCCACAGCACCTAACAACACCACCAACGAAAAAACAAAAGGGAGCCAGTGCTCAGTGGTCATTCATTATAGCCAGAAACCAGTTGTCATAGAGTCGCTTCTGACTCATAGCAACCCCGTGTGTGTCAGAGTAGAACTATGTTCTATAGGGTTTTCTCTGGCTGATTTTTTGGCTGTAGATAGCCAGGCTTTTCTTCTGTGGTGCCTCTGGGTAGACTCAAAGCTTTTGGTTAGCAGCAAATGCATTAACCATTTGCATCACCCAGGGATGCCCATCATTATAGAGTATATCTGAATTAACAGCTGAGGATTTTCAAATACAAGCTTTAGGAGCCACCTGCCTTAAGGATTAAATTGTGGTCCCAGCTCCCCTCCCAGCTTCCTGCAAGTGACAGCCCTGCTTGCAGGTGCTGCGCTCTTGGTCAGTGGTGGTTAAAGGCCAAGGCTCATGAAGTGCTGAATTATCAGAAACCCCTGTTATCAGCAATGTCATAGTGATTGTACTATCTAACAACTCTTTCAGCATCTTATCTTGGCCTTGAGTCACTTTTTAATCAAACAGTAGTAGCAAATGAAAAGGAGAAAGGGCTTCAGAGAGAAGCTTAAAGCTAGGATTTGCTGCAAGTGAGGAACAGCAAAGGAAAGCTCAGAGAAAGTCATATTACCACCTGTCCCTGTTCCACTTCCCTCTCTGCTCTGGCTCTAGAAAGTGATTGTGAAAATTGGGTTTGTATGACCTTACCAGTGAGTTATTTCTCTTGGACTGCTGTTAGCATAAGTAAACAACTGAGTTTGATTTGTAGTTTTAATCAACAGAGGAAAAGCTCTCAGAATTGCCTTATCTACCAAAATCTGACACTGATTGCCAGACCAGTATTATCTAAACACAAAGCTCCTAGATCTTTTATCCCAGTTGTCTGCTTTGTTTGCCCAAAGTATTTGATGAGTCCTAGGGAAAAGAGAACAGCTGAAGGCACATAGCTTCCTTTCTACTCGGATGAGTTTATACCCACCCGTTCAGTGGTTTTGGTGGCAATACTCTGAAGAGTTCCTGAGGTTTTTCCTTAGAGTGAGTCCCTTTAGTGGTAGAAGTAGGTTTAAGCTGAGGAGGTTGAAATAACCACACAGAGGGTGCTCAGTGAATGGATGGTACTGAGGCCAGATGGTGATGTGTGTTTGGTGTCATAGTTACCATGAAGGTCTGGAACATATGTAGGCCTTTCCTAAGTGCTCAACTCTGGCGCAAGGCAACTGGTGTGTGTATGACTTCTTTCCTTTTCCCCAGTACCATGCAGAGACCATCAGGAACGTGCGCACGGCCACGGAAAGCTTTGCTTCTGACCCCATTCACTACCGGCCAGTAGCTGTGGCCCTGGACACTAAAGGACCTGAGATCCGAACTGGGCTCATCAAGGGCGTGAGTATTCTGGGAAGAAGCGCACGGGAGGGGGCAGGCAGCAGTGGGCCTCAGAGTGTCTCCCCCGCCTGGATGCCATGTTCCTCGGAGTCTACGTCTACAAATCAGGGAGAGTTTTATTCATCACTGTAAAAAATACTGATTTGATCTTTGCCAAGAAATGACACAACGAAAGAAACTTTTCTACTCTAAAAGCCTATCTACAGATCTTCTCTAACTTTTGGGAGCAGTTTCTTTGTTTCTTTCTCCCTCCCGTTAAATAGCACAGCGGAGACATTGTAGTTGTTGTCCTCTTTGGGTTACTTCCTCGAAACTACTAAGTTAGGGAATGAGAGCTTTTATTCACGACAAAAAAGCTTTATCTGTATTTTTAACTGCAATTTGAACACTGTTCCCTGGAGGAAAGGACATTTCCATGTTTGCCAGTAGGGCCTGTTCTCTGCAGTGCGCACTCACACTTACTGTCTTGTCTGTAGAGCGGCACCGCTGAGGTGGAGCTGAAGAAGGGAGCCACTCTCAAGATCACTCTGGATAATGCGTACATGGAAAAGTGTGACGAGAATATCCTGTGGCTGGACTACAAGAATATTTGCAAAGTGGTGGAAGTGGGCAGCAAGGTCTATGTGGATGACGGACTTATTTCTCTGCAAGTGAAGGAGAAAGGTGTGTACAAGAGTCAGGGTCTAATTGTCTAAAAACCATCACTCATCTCTAAAACTCAAAGAAAATAGGAAGCTTGGTTGGCTGGCACCAAGATTGGGTCTATATACTTTCAGGAATTCCTCTTAATAAATCGTGATCCTCAAAAACAAACTTCAGTCCAGCTTAATCTCACTCTTCTGGTTCTGGAGAGCATATGCGAGGATTCCTTTTTTGTTCTTCCTCACTGCTTTTTGGCTGCTTCCTTCCTCCTTACCTTAATGTAATATGGACAGGACTCCAGTGTGCCTGGGAATGATAATTAATATTTAAGTGCCAGGCACTATTCTAAGCATGTTACAGGATAATTCATTTAAATTTTAAAACAGTTATGAGTGTTATTATCCCTGTTTGTACCTAAGGAAACTGAGGCACAAAGTGGTTAATTGACTTGCCCAAGATTACACAGTTGGGATTTGAACTCCAGAGCCCATGATGTGCTACTTCTCAGTTCCCTGTACAGGTAGCTTGCTTCCTGGTTCTTAGCTTCCAGATTAGCAGAAGTGCTCTATTTTCGTGTTGTTGTTAGGTGCCATCGAGTCAGTTCCGACTCATAGCCACCCCATGTACAACAGAATGAGACACTGCCCGGTCCTGTGCCATGCTCACAATCATTGTTATGTTTGAGCCCATTGTTACAGCCACTGTGTCAATCCATCTCGTTGAGGGTCTTCCTCTTTTTCACTGAACCTGTACTTTTACCAAGCATGATGTCCTTCTCCGGGGACTGATCACTCCTGATGACATGTCCAAAGTATGTAAGACGTAATCTTGCCATCCTTCTAAGGAGCATTCTGGTTGTACTTCTTCCGAGACAGATATGTTCGTTTTTTTGGCAGTCCATGGTATATTCAATATTCTTCGCCAACACCGCAATTCAAAGGCATCAGTTCTTCTTCGGTCTTCCTTATTCGTTGTCCAGCTTTTCGCATACATATGACGTGACTGAAAATACCGTGGCTTGGGTCAGGCACACCTTAGTCTTCAAGGTGACGTCTTTGCTTTTCAACACTTCAGAGAGATCTTTAAAGAAGTCTGTTTTCCTCCCTACTCTGTTTTGCACAGGTGCTGACTTCCTGGTGACAGTGGTGGAAAATGGTGGCTTCTTGGGCAGCAAGAAGGGTGTGAACCTCCCTGGGGCTGCTGTGGACCTGCCTGCGGTGTCAGAAAAGGACATCCAGGATCTGAAGTTTGGGGTACAACAGGACGTGGATATGGTGTTTGCATCTTTTATTCGCAAGGCAGCTGATGTCCATGAAGTCAGGAAGGTCCTGGGAGAGAAAGGCAAGAACATCAAGATAATCAGCAAAATCGAGAATCACGAGGGAGTTAGAAGGTGAGTCACCCCTGCCCTGGCCCAGAAGGGGCTCTCGTTTCTCTCACTTGAGAGCCCCGTGGAATCTTGTGCCTTCCTTGCCTTCACTTGGAAAGCAGCAGCAGTTGACGTGATGATAGGATTGGGTCTGGGTGGTCCATTCAGGTTCCCAGAGGAAAGCATGCAGTTCATCTCCAGCTCAGCTTAACCACCTCCTAACCGTTCATAAGGTGGGGCGAAATAACTATGGCCAGCTTGGTGACATCTGTTCCTCTTTGGCCTCCTACTAGAAACACAGTTAGGCACTGCTAAAAGGTCAGACCTGCTCTTGTGGGTTAAGAGTGTGCTTAGGGAGAATGGGAGGAGCAGCACCATGGCCCGCTGTTGTGACCTTTCTAATTTTCGGTGTAGATATCTTTTGTATCAGGCAATTTGTGGGTCTCCCCTCTGTCATCCTGATAAGCCATGAGTGCTTTCTGACTTTAGCCCCAGTCCAAACAAAGTCACAAGTCCTCCTGTCCTCAGCAAGTTGGAGGGGGTCACCTCAAGGGGCAGCCCTCACGTGTCCTTGGCTAGGTGAGGCCATGAACCCTGGGGTCAGGGAGCAAGCAGCAGGCCTTGGGTTCCCTTTCTGCCTTGGATGTGCTGATTGGGAAGTAGACATGGTAGAGAAACACCGTCAGAGGGCCTCGTAAGATATAGACCAAGAGGGAATGGGACGTCTTCCCATTCCGTTCCTCCCCCAGTGAAGTGTGAGTACTGGGGTGCTGAAGAAACCCGGCAGGCAGGACTTGTTGGCTCACTTTGTCCAAAAGGACTAAGGTAGCTGGTGTGCCGCCACCACCTCCATGTACCCATGATGACTGCCGTGGATGTCTGTCCTGGTGTGAGGGCATCTAAGTCAAGAATCCCAGCAAAGCTTCCTCTCTGTCACCATGGCCCTTGTTCAATATAACCTCTCCCCTACATTCTCCGTCAGGTTTGATGAGATCCTGGAGGCCAGCGATGGGATCATGGTGGCCCGTGGCGATCTGGGCATTGAGATTCCTGCAGAGAAAGTCTTCCTTGCTCAGAAGATGATGATTGGGCGGTGCAACCGAGCTGGGAAACCTGTCATCTGTGCCACACAGGCATGTGCACCTCCCCTCACTCACATGCTTGGAGGCTATTTGGTGTCTTCTCACAGACCCTGGCCCACATCACATACCCGTGCGCATGCACACACACCCTCCCCTGCTCCCACACACCTACACAAAGCCATACACACTCTCCAGGGGATCTCTGAAGACAGCCCAGGCCGGGTCTCACGAATGCTCTGTCCCCTCCCAGATGCTGGAGAGCATGATCAAGAAGCCTCGCCCCACCCGGGCTGAGGGCAGTGACGTGGCCAATGCAGTCCTGGACGGAGCTGACTGCATCATGTTGTCTGGAGAAACAGCCAAAGGGGACTACCCGCTGGAGGCTGTGCGCATGCAGCACCTGGTAAGTTCACAGGGCCACCCCATCTCGGGGCTTCGGGCTGGGGTGGGGTGGAGGCGGGGGCTGGCACAGAGGCACACCTAGACTTCTGTCCTCTTAGCAGCAGTCTCTCATTATCCTCGAAGTCACAGTAACAGGAGTGAAGGGGTGTGTGCCGGAGGGGTGGGAGACCAGTAGGCAACTCTTGTTCTCTTCTGCCTTGCCTGCCCACACCCCTTCTCCTATTTTTTTCTGCTCTGGAGGCTTCCCTCCCTCATTGGACATAGCACAGTGTTGCTAGGAGCTTAACTTTCAGTCTGGCGGCAAGGTTGTCGCTTGTTCTTTGGCTTAAGTCCGGGGATACCTGTGCAGTCAGAGAAGGCCTTGTACCTCTTCCCCTCTGGGTAGTCCAGAGGCCAAATGCCTCTGCTCTGTTTTGAAAAAAGCCAAGGGCTCCCACTCCCAGACATTCTCTTAATTTGGCTTCCCATTTGATTCCCCACCTATCCCACAGACAGGTGCTCCCCCACAGCTGCCTCTGGGGGCCCGCACTGGAGGCTGTTGCCTGTGCTGAGCTGCTGACTGTCAGCTGGCCTTGCATGGCGCCTCTAGCAGGGCCTGCTTTGCTGTGGCATTGGGATGCAGCTGCTACACTCACCTGAGACCAAAAAGTAGGGTTTAAGTGATTTGACAGCAAGTCCACAAGTAGAGAGTGGTGGAAAGGAGGTTGATCCTGGCTGGCCCTGGCGTGGGAACACCTGGAGAAGTCCTGGGTAGCAGCTTTCTCCCCCACGGTATGTCCCGCTGCCTGGTTACTCGCGCCTGGTAAGATGAGGGCTGTCAATCAGCGTTCTGACCACGGGATAGGGTATAGCTCAGAGAACTTGCCTTTTATCCTGCGAGGGTTTTTCTTTAACCTTCCTCTTCCTTTCCAGCCAACAGAGGACTCCGTGCCCTTTGTGTGTTTCCCCCAAGCCCCCCTCAAATTTAAAGCGCCCAAAAAAACTATAGACTAGGCATCTTCCTTTCCTCCTTCACGTTCTGTGTGTCCAATTATTGGGCTTAAACAGCTTCCAGAGAAGTGATATCATTTAATTAAACTGAATTCATGCTTGACTAACGATGCCTTCTGGGCTATCCTTGGCACCCTTGGTGGATTTTCCCACATTGAAATCAGTGGAGACGAACGCCTTCCCCCAGTCCTGGTTGATAAGTTACAGTGTGCAATTTGGTTGCCGTTCGGATGCTCAGGTGCTCTTGGCTCATGCTCCTGACTGCCCCCGTGGTGAGAAAGTGCTTTCTCTGTCCCAGTGGACCTTGAGCAAGTCACCTGTAGAATGGCTGCCTTGATGGGTCTCTCTGCAGGCCCTTTCTCTCCAGCTGCCTTGCCGAGTTATGTGGCCTCATGGCTTTGGAGGTGGGCAGTTGGCTGACCTTGACTTGCTTGACTGAACCGTGGACCATTAAGCCAGGTAGACTTTATATATCATTTGCTAAGTCACTTAACTGCTCTTTGCCTCCCCTGTAAAATGGATTATATCAGAACCTGTAGTGGGGTAAGAGACTTAAGATTCAGGGCTCTAGGTCCTGAGTTGCATGTCCTTTCTCCCATACCTCGGTGTTTCCTATGGACGGACAGACACCCTAGACAGAACTTCAGGCTTGGATTGCATGGCACTGCTCGGAAGATGGAGTTGTGGGGTCGGGGCCAGGCTGCAGCTGCCTCTCTAGGCGGCACAGCCTTTCCCTTCCGTGTCACCAGTTAATGCTGGCCAGAGCTTCTCTTAACTGTTCACTGCTTTCTCCTGCATCTAAATGTGATGCAGTTAATGGCCCGTAACTAAAGGCTAGGCAGTACCAGGTATGGTTGTCTTTCCTGTGTATTTTTATGTCCCCTGTCCTTGGGCTGCACGCATTTCATTCTTCTTGCAGACAGAAAACCTTTAACCTAACAAATCCTGACACACATCTGCTTGTACTGTCAAATAAATGAGATGATATTGCTGATTCTTCCCTCACCTGTCTTCTTTGAGGTTCTGGAAATTGCACTGTAATCCTCTAGAGCTTAAATTTGCTTTCTAATTCTTGGTGTTATCTGAGCAGGTAGATTGTAAATAACGCAATGGCTTTCTCATGCTTAAGAGAGTCCTCACACTGTTTAATCATTAGACTTGAATCAAATGTCTCATTAAACTAATCCGTATGCTTCCACAGGCATCTGCCTCTTCACATGGCTGTTCAATGTGCCCCTCACAAGTTAGCCCAAGTTCTCCAGCCTCCTGTTAAGAGCGCAGTTAAGCCGTGTGGCTTTGGCTTTGTCTAACCCCAGATTTCCGGGGCTGCTGAGTTGGTTTCCATGGCAGGCCATTAGAAAGGCTTGTCAGCATCCCTGTCTGAAGCCAAGCAAGCGCTCCTTGTGTGCATGGAAGCCAGGCAGGAAGCCCTGCGGTAACCAGCCAGCCATGTGAGGAGGGAGGGCCTGTTCCTTCCTGTAAGCTGTCTTAAGAGGCAGCGTGGACAAGCCCTCTGCCGGGGAGTGGTGTGGGCCCCGCCTGGGCATGTCTCCATGCCACAGTGCCAGATCCTTCCGCCCCACATCTCCCTCCACTCCCACCCCTCAGAAAAATGCTTCCAGAATGGAGCTTCTCCAATCAAGAACCAGTTTTCCCTGTATTGGAGGGCTTAAAATTCTCCACACCGCCCTGCGCAGTCCGGCTTTTACCACCCTGCCTCTTTGCATCTATGCGAAGGACAAATTTAGCCAATTAACTTAAGATTACCTTCCTCTCTGATTAATTCCCCATTCTGTCTTTCCATGTGTTGTCTCTCGTGTTTTTCCTCCTTCCTCCCTCTTCCTTGCCCTCCCGCCTTCCCAAACCTTACAGATAGCTCGTGAGGCTGAGGCAGCCATGTTCCACCGCAAGCTGTTTGAAGAACTTGTGCGAGCTTCAAGTCACTCCACAGACCTCATGGAAGCCATGGCCATGGGCAGCGTGGAGGCTTCTTATAAGTGTTTAGCGGCAGCTTTGATAGTTCTGACGGAGTCTGGCAGGTAGGGCCCTGAGGGCAGGTAACACCGTGTAGGATAATCGGATAACCGGCCTCTTACTCCGGCTGCTGGAGGAGAAGACAGCCAGGATCGAGCCCTGTGCTTGGGGCCTTGGCTCAGAGCCTTTTTCCTCACCTGCAGGAAGACAGCCAGGGATGTCACGACAGGGCAGGACCAGAGGGTCCTTTGGTGTGATAGGCACAGTGGGTGTCACAGGCACCTGGTGAAGGACGGGTCCCTGTGAGTCTTGTTCTTGCTCGGGGATTGGCAGCCTCTTGACCTCTGGACCAAAGGCTCTGTCTCTCACTAGCTGCCTGTGTGCCTCGTCCCCTCCCTCCCTTTTTCTCACAAAGCTCTGACAAAGTGCTGTCCCCCTCTCGTCCCTCTGGACGGTGTTGCTCCCCTAGATTGCCCGTGAGGCAGAGGCTGCCATCTACCACTTGCAATTGTTTGAGGAGCTCCGCCGCCTGGCGCCCATTACCAGCGACCCCACAGAAGCCGCCGCCGTGGGCGCCGTGGAGGCCTCGTTCAAGTGCTGCAGTGGGGCCATAATCGTCCTCACCAAGTCTGGCAGGTAGGAGGCGGTGGCAGCTCCCCTGGGGGTGCCTGCTCAGTGGCCCCTTTCCTTGGGGGCCGCAGAAGCAGTGCATCGAACATTGCTCAGATGTGCTGAGCCCAAGGTAAGAGTCCTCTGCCTGCCACCTGGAGCCTGCAGGGTAGCGGCTCCCTGACCCGGAAGGACTCAAGGCAGCAACCACAAGGCGTGGTTGGACTGTTTGGATCCAAAGCCAGTTTACACCTTCACAGTGAACTAGAGACTCATTGCATGACAACTGATAGGCCGATGGCAGATGATCTTTTGATATGTAAGAGGTGGTCCTCTAAAAAGGAGCCCTGGTGGTACAGTGGTCAGGACGATCCACTGCTAACCAGAAGGGCGGCGATTAGAAACCACCAGCCACTCCGTGGGAGAAAGACCTGGCGCTCTGCTTCCACAGAGATTTACAGCCTTGGAAACCCATGGGGTCGCTGTGTGTCAGAATCGACTCGACGGCAGTGGGTTTGGTTCTCTAAAATAGTAGAAGGCAACCGATTTTGACATCTCCCAGTTACGTTGTGCTCTTTAAACAGTACGATGTGCTCTTGGAAGATTAATGCTGTTCACTTGACTTGCTGTGTCCCCCATTATGGTCTACCAATCCCTGTCTGTCTTTGAGTCCCAAAGACAAGTAGGCTGCAGCCCAGGAAAGGTCACTGGTTGTCTTGCTGGCACTTTTGGGACTGCCCCGCCTGTGCCTGGCTCAGCGCCTGGCCTGAGACTTGGGACCCCTGCCTAGCCTGGAACAGAGTTAGTCTTTCACTCCCTCGATCAGGGAGTGTGCACCGGAATCCTGCCTGCAGGGTGGCTAGAGTTTCCTGGAAGAGGAGGGTAGAGAGGAGGATGGGCGGTCACTGTGCTGAGGAGCAGCAGCCGGGCTGTCAGCAGATTTCTCTTAACAGAAGGGCTCAGCCTCCCACTCTCAGATAAACCATTCTAACCGTTAGGGCTGACCTTTGTTAAAAGGTCCAACCTTTGCTATTTGGCTATTTTTAGCTCCAGTCTTCTAGGATTTCACTCTCAGCAGGTCCTGACTTCAGCAGCTGCTTCCCTCTAAAGACCTTGTACGAAGGCCAGGCCTTAAGCAAGGCAGTCTTCGCTGTGACCCAGCTTAAGGTCCCCGACACCTGTTGAGTGTCGTCACAGCCTGCCTTCTAGGGCCCAGTTCCCAACTCCTAAGAGAGGCCAGGGGCGCACGTCTGCAGTGATCACTGTACAGTGTCCAAGGAAGCACCTGGCATATGGAGTCTCAAAGGGGCCCCCTGCCTTCCAGAGGAGCCCCAGTGGGCCAGAGCAGCTCCCACACTCACCTCCACCTCCTGTTCTTGCCTCCTGGGTAGAACCCAGACTTCTAAAGTCTCATTTGATACCCAGGTTTGGCTCTGGAGCTCTAGAGCTTAGTTGCTGGGTCTGTTTGAAGGATTTGGGGGCAGTGTTGGGTGGGGAGAGGGCACAGAGAAGGTGTACACTGTTGATTCCCAGGAGGCTGCTCAGCCCTACTCCTGTTCCTTGCAGATGTCAAGAGTCAGGTGCTATTCACATGCTGCTTGGCTTCTAGCTGTTGGCTGGCAGCAAGAGGCGTGGGTGGTGGTGATGTGGGACCAGGGCAGTCTTTCTGTGCCAGAATGGAAACGTTTAGGGGGAGGGGCTCGGCCCACCATGGGCCATGTGGGCTAAGTGGGTGAGACTGAACAGGCAGGGTCAGGATGATCCTGGGGCCATGGCCTATTGGAAGGGGTGGAGGACAAGTGAGTAGCTTAACCGCGACGGCGAGTTAAATGCTGTGGAAGATACAGGATGAGAGGCGGTCCTAGGAAGCCCAGGTAGCAGATGTGCAAGTGGCCAGAGCCTTCAGGCCAGCCCGATAGAGGGTGGGATATTGCTAAAGCAAAGCTGTTAGGCCCTGAGGTGCTTCCTGGGAGGCTCCTGGGACATTGTTTAATGGTCTTTCCCTGTCCCCCATCCCAGGTCTGCTCACCAGGTGGCCAGGTACCGCCCCCGCGCCCCCATCATTGCTGTGACCCGGAACCACCAGACAGCTCGTCAGGCCCACCTGTACCGCGGCATCTTCCCCGTGCTGTGTAAGGACCCGGTCCAGGAGGCCTGGGCTGAGGATGTGGACCTCCGGGTGAACCTGGGCATGAATGTTGGTATGTGCCTGGGAGCAAGGGCTGGAACTTGGAGGGGCGTGGCTGCTTGGATGCTGGACTCACTGGGACCCTGGAAGTTTTAGGAGTGGAGGAGGGAATATGCAGACCTTGGGAGCAAGAGCCCCAAGTGGCCACACCTCACCCTCACTGGGAATGGTTCCTCTGAATTCTCCCTCCCATTTCCTGAAGTCCTGGGAAGAGGGGCCTTTGAGTTGCTGGGCTAAGCAGCTCGGTCCCTCTCCTCTCTGGGGTCCAAAGCAAGAGATCCTGAACTCTTCTTTGGCATCTGCTCGTTGCTGAGGTTGCTTATAAAATCGGCCAGGGCTCTTGCAGTATGGGGTGGCACACACACAGACTATAGGCTGATGTGGCCTTTGTCCCTGTATAAGCGCAGGATGTCACAAGATGAGAGGGAGCAGTTCGCGCTGACCTTGGGCAAGACTGTCCACCCCCTAGAGTATAAATGAAAGATGTCAAAAGTCCTTGCCCGCTCTGCCAGCTGCGTGGTAGGGAAATCCCTGGGCCAGCCTCATCCCCTTTGCCTGGGCTGTGAGGCTGGCGCCACCTTGTGGTTTGAGGAAGTAATGGTCAGCCAGCGATGTCTACCCTTTGGGGCGCAATTGCCCAGATGATGCTGTACCTGCCTGTCTTGATTTATACTCACTAGCCTCTCTTCTCTTCCTCTAGGCAAAGCCCGGGGCTTCTTTAAGACTGGAGATGTGGTCATCGTGCTGACCGGATGGCGCCCTGGCTCTGGCTTCACCAACACCATGCGTGTGGTGCCTGTGCCGTGATGGGCCCTGGAGCCCCTCCTCCAAGCCCTGTCCCGTCCCCTCCCCTCCACCCCTCCATTAGGCCAGCGACGCTTGTAGTGCTCGTTCAGGGGCTGTAGTGCAGCACTGGTGGGCTGCGACACCAGGAAAGAAGGATGAAAGTCTCTGGAGACACATGACTGCTTTAAGACCCTGCTCAGGTGGGGTGGCCCAGAGACTGGCTGCCCATCATGTGGCTCCACCCAAGCAAGGGAAGAGTGAGGGGTGCAGGACTGGAGGCCCCGAGCATATTTAATGCAAGAGGTCACCACCTCCCTCTCCTTTGTGTACTTCATTCAGTTCCCGTAGAAAATGGATGTCCGGAGAACGCTCAGCCCGGGCCTGGGGCCTGGAGACAGCAAGAGCAGGGGCTTAGGGCGGGGGGCAGTGGCTCCAGTGGAAGCAGACTGGCCCTGGCCCTTACCTGCTTCCCCGGCCACTCAGCCTCTCCCACTCCCACCTTGTTGTCTGTGCATTGGGCACTTGTGTTTCCTGCACTCCCCTTAGCTGTCGCTGCAGACAAACACTCCACCCTCCACCTTCCATTTTCCCCACTACTGCAGCCACCTCCAGGCCTGTTGCTATAGAGCCTACCTGTATGTCAATAAACAACAGCTGAAGCACCTGTTTCCTCTCTTCTACTGGGGAGGTTAAACCCTGCCCTCTGAGCAGGACCGAAACAGCAAGACCCTTGGGCCTGGTGGTGGGTGCTACAGCGTTGGTCAGGCTGCCTGCCATCTCTAGGGTGTGGGATGCTGGGAAAGCAACAGCTGACTCTCTTCAGAGGTATAGATTCCCCCTTCAGTCCCCAGGGAGGTGGGGTGCCTGTGTCTGAAAGCTCTGCAGGTGGGGACATTGTAATGGCTTATGTGGACAGAAGATGGGTGGAAGGCAGGGCAGTGGGCCCTTGTGCCCTAGCCCTGCCCCTCCTTAGGTCTCCCTGCATCAGAGGACTTGGAACTGGAGGGACACAGTCAGGATTCTGCTTCCAGAAGTGGACCTAGGTTCCCCTTGGGGCCATCCCATTTGCTGATGCCATCCCCTCATGATGCAGCAGGGTCAACGTGGTGGGAGAGGGTTGGGTGTAGAACCATATCTGGCCTGTGCCATCCCCTCTGCAGACCACGGGACCAAGCGCTACCTGGTGGGGGTAGGAGGCAAGTTGGGGAATAAAACCTTGGGTCTCATTCTCAAGGCCCAATTGGGTCCAGTTCCTTGTTAAACCCCGCCAATCACTGAGCTCCTTTCTGACGTTTGCCCACTCGTGAGCTCTGGCACTCTGGTCCCTCTGTAAAGGCCTCCAAAAGACTTTTGTCTTGGAGAGACACTGAGAAGTTTCCAGTTGTGGGCGAAGTGCTCTGAGGGCATTCTGGCGCCCAGCCTCAGTTACGGGCTTTCCAACTGCTGTTCAAAATCCCCTTTGGTGTTCTCTTCGAGGGTCAGGGGAAAAGGGGAAGACCGTTCCATGGGATGCCTTGACACAGTGGCTGCAATGATGGGCTCAAGCATAGCAACTTTTGTGAGGATACCGCAAGACCCCCAGTGTTCTGTTGGACAGGGTCGCCATGAGTCTGAACCGATTTGACGCACCTACCGACAACAGCAACAACTCAGCACCTCACTTCTCCGGGGTGAAGAGAAATTGAAACCTACCCTATGTTGGGAGGGGCTGGCGGAGGGCGGGAATGGGTTACCGCAGAGGGGACCGAGCTTCAAGACCTGGAGGAAGGTAGAGGAAGAGTGCAGGGGAACATGTGAGGCGGTGCAGACCCAGGTCCTGGCCGCCGGGGGTTTCCAGTCAGAGGCACCGAGGGGTGGGATCTGGATAGTCTGGAGTGGGAGGAACGGCTAGCGGGCCGGGCATGTCCCGCGCGAGCAGCCAATGGGCGGGCGGAGGCGGGCGCTCGCGCGTGGGCCGGCGGGGTCGCCGGACGCTCGGTGGGGCCGCGCGGGCCGGGAGCTCAGGAGGTGCCGCGATGACCATACTGAGCCGGAGCAGGCTGCGGAGGCGGACAGGTAAGGGGGCTCCGGCCTGAGGGCCCGGCTGTGCCCGCGAGGCGGCGCAAGCGGCCGCTACCGGGCGGGGCCGGGCTGTGCCGCCACTGCACCTCGGCGTCCGTGCCCGCCGGGCAGGCACTTCCCCGCCGCCGGAATGCGGGCCCCGGGCCAGGGGTGCGCTGCGCGGCCTGGGTGCCCGGGCCCTCGAGGGGCCGGTTGTCCAGGCTGAGCCCGTGGCTCCGTGCGAGGGGCCCGCACCTGGGGGCAGAGGGACGTTCCGGGCGGCATCGGGGCAGTGGAGGGCACGCTCCTTGGGACGACTCCTATGGTCCGCCCCTGCCATCGCTGTTCATTCATTCATGTATTCATTCATTCATTCATTCCCCAACCAGATCTACCCCAAGTCCTGACCCCCGCTCCCCAAAGGTTAGCGCTTCCTTGCCGCCCTGGGAGGGGTCAGCCCCTTTCTTCACCGCCGGGTCTGCACTTGTAGCGGGCCGCCGCTGCCTGGGAGGCGACGCGGAGCTGTCCCAGCACGACTCAGCCCCACCCCGCGCCAGGCCGGTCCCTGTCGGGCGGGCTGAGGCCGGTCCTCCAGCCTCGAAATCTGGTCCAAAGTCTCCCTGGGAGGAAGGAAGGCTCTTGCAGCTGGGGAAGGGGCAAGGAGGCAGGGCAGGCGGGAGGTGGCGTTGCAGGCAACATCAAGAATTGCGGCCTCTGCCCTTTGAGAGCTTGGGGCCCTGGCGGTGGGATTATTTGGGGGAAAACATAGCCCATGCATAAGGGAGCATGGCTGCTGCCCATGCCCAGATCCCCAGGTCCACAGTCTGAGCTCTGGAGGGCAGCCGGGCAGCCCTGGCCAGGTAGCACTGGGGCAGGTAGGGTGAAAGTGTGAGCGCTGTGCCCATATCGGCCCTGGATGTGGGGCTGGTGGGAGGCTTAGGGGGCTCCCTCTGCCGTGTCCTCAAAGGGACCGGTGGGGCTCTAAGCAGCTGTCACTTGCCCTTCTTTGCTTTGCTTGCCCCTTCCCTCACCACCTCATGATTGCTCAAGGGTCCCTGAACTTGCAGGGTCGGGCTCCTAGGGAATGAGAGGGTGCCCTGAGAACCTGGGCTGCCTTTGCCTCAAGCACAGCTCCAGCTGGCTCTGAAGCCTGCCTCCCTTCAGAGCAAAGATTTATGGGGCTGGGGGGAGAGAATGGATTAGAGGGTATCCCACTCATCCTGCAGTGGGGGCCAGGCTGGCCAAAGGAGGGCTCTGATGAACTGTCGCTCCACAGTCCTCTGATACAGCCCATGCTGGCAGACACTAAGGTTTGAGGTTACAGCTTGACAGGCCAGTTAAAGCAGTGGCACTGAGGCAGCCTCAGCGGGCCTCTCTGGGGGCAAATGGTCAGGCTGAGAGGGCAAAACTGACAGAGGCTGCCACTGAGCTTCCGTGGGAGTTTCTGCTGGGGCCAAATTGAAGTTCTCCTTCCCGACTTCCCCTGGGTGGAAATTTCTAAATAGCCCAGAGAACAGCTTGGGGCCACCCCTCCATTATTCATGCCTTAATGCTGCTTGCTGGTTGCCTTCGAATTTCTGAGCTTAGGTGAGTCCTCAACGGCTAGAGGCAAACCAGAGAGACCCGTGAGCTAACTCTCCTGCTAGGATGCGCCCAGGACCCTCTGAGGTTGAGGTCTGCAAGACAGACTTATGGCAGCCAGCCTCCCTGAAGCTCTTCCATGAGCTGCTGAGCTCGTAGCTCCTTCTCGGGTGGCTCCACCCAGTCCTTAAGCCGTTTCATCGGCCCTTAAAATGCCACCTAACACATTTATCAGCTCAGCCTGAAGAGCCTCCCTTTGGGAATCAGAAGTGAGTTCTGGGCCTCACGCTGCTATTTTGCTGTGGCCTGGAGTAAGTCACTTTCCCTCCCTGTGCCTGCTTTGCCATCGTAAGATAAGGAGATCAGCCTGTAGGCTCCCTAAAAAGGCCTCCTCAAGGCCGTTGTTCAGTGATTTTGCTAACTAGTGTGTTTCCCCCCTGATTTCTGAAGGTGTTTAAATTTTTTTCCCATAATTTCTCCTTTGCTCTAACTACCCGTGGAAAGCAAATGGCATTAAGACCGGTGCAGCATTTCGTGCCCAGTGTTTAAGGCTGAATGCCAGGAAATAATTTGCTTTTCTCCTTTCCTGAGATGTGAACGTATTTCCCTGAGATTCTGCAGCCGTCTCTGATACTAAGTGTAAGTTTGGCATGAAGTCAGCCTTGGGCGCTGTGCTGCTATTCACCTGGGCTGTAGGGCATCAGTGTCACCACCTGTTATCAGCAACCTTTGAAGCTTTGATTAATTCCCTAGCTGTTTACTTATGTAGGAAAGAGAGGAGGGTGGCAGGGCAGAAACCCCTGAAATGAAGCTTCCTGTGGAATTAAGAAGTGACAGCCTACTCCAGGTATCCCTTCCTGCTGCAGCACGGATTCCAAAAGGAAGACATTATTCCCAAGAATATCCACCTCTACAGGACAAAGTGTTTCCTCTCTCCTCTTCCCCACCACAACTATACATTTACATTAGTTTAGAAATGCTTGGTCATATTTTAGGGCTAACGAGCCCTGGTGGGGCAATGGTTAAACACTCAGCTGCTAACCAGAAGGTCAGCAGTTCAAACCCACCAGCAGCTCCAAGGGAAAAAAGACCTGGTGATCTGCTCCTGTAAAGATTAAACCCTGAGGCAGTTCTACTCTGTCCTTTACGGTCGCTATGAGTTGGAATCCACTCGATGGCACATAACAGCAACAGCAATTTAGGACTAAGGAGCCCTGGTGGTGCAATGGTTAAGTGCTCAGCTAGCCGAAAGATTGGTGGTTCAAATCTACCCAGCTGCTCTGCAGGAGAAAGACATGGCTATCTGCTTCTGTAAAGATTACAGCCAAGAAAACCCTGTGGGGCAGTTCTACTCTGTCACATGGGGTCAATATGAGTCAGAATTGACTCTATGGCATCCAACAACAAGATTTAGGACTGAAGTGTGTTTTAATAACCCATGGTTGAACCAATCTTTAAGTCCTTATCCTAAATTACCTGCCCTCAGGTGATGTTTAAAACCCACTAGAAAAATTATATTGCTATTATTTTTTTAATGGACGTTAGTTTGGGGTTGGTATGGGTTATTTTTTTTTAACCTGAAATAAAAAGCACAGAAAGAATTAGTTTAAGTCAAGCATGAATTGCTTTTCCTCCTAAAGTATTGATATCAAACATCAATGCTAATTGTCAAAATCCTACTGGTATTTCATTTCGTTTGAGTGCCCTTTTTCACTGAAGTAAGGTCAAGGCAGCAGTGTGGGTGGGAAGCCTGAGCAAACAACTGTGAGTGATTAAAATAATCTTTTTTCTCTCTCTCCTCTGTAGAAAAAAATTTTTTTTTGTTCTAATATGTGTTAGCATTAACCAAGCTGCTCAAAACTTGCCAATGATCGCTCGGCCACAGAAAATGCTATTTTAAAATCACTTGTAGAAAAAAAAAAAAACTTCTGAATTTTGAGGGATGATTCAGAAATTTTATTTTAAAATAACCCAGCAGCAGTAGCTCAGAATTGACACTCATACACGACTTATTTTTATCACCAAACAAGTTGAAAAAACGTTTATATTTTTAATTTTTATATCTTTTTATTATGGAAAATTTCAAACACATGCAAAAGGAGAGAGAATAGTATAATAGGCATGTGTCCATCACTTGCCTTTAATGATCACCGTGGGCCAAGCCTCTTTCATATATACCTCCCTTCTCCTTCAATCCTAGATTATTTTGAAGCAAATATAAAATACCATGTTATTTCTTTCATAAATATTTCAGTGTGCATCCATAAAAGTTAAGGGCTGTTTTAAAATATAACCACAATACCATTATCACACCTAAAAATAACAGTAATTCCCTAAAGTCATCAAGTATCCAGTCAGCTTATAAACTTCCCCCATTGTCTCACAAATATCTCTGTTCCATTTGATTATTTGAATAAGGATCCAGATGACATTTATACAATTGGTTGACTCTTTTTTTCTTTAATTTTATTTTTGGTGAAAATATACACAGCAAAACTGGCTTCCATTCCACAGTTTCTAGACATAACGATCAGTGACATTGGTTATATTCTTCACATTGTGTCAACATTCTTGTTATTTGTTCTAGTTGTTTCACTTGCTTGACATTTTACATCTATGTATCTATAATTCCATCACTTTTAACCTATAGCTTCCCCTTCTACTTCTTTCTTTTTTTTCTTTTTTCCCTTGTAATTTAATTGTTGAAGAAACTGAGTTATTTGTCCTATTACATTTCCCAATTTGTTAATGTTGTTTAAAACATTCTTCTGACTCCTGTATTTCTTATAAATCGGTCACCAGATCTAGAGACTCAGTCAGGTTTAGGTGGTATTATGTACTTGAGGAAGCAGATAACGTCTGGTTATTTCTCTTTGAAGGATGTTAGCAGCCATTAATAATTATTTGATTGAGACCCAGTATTTTATTGCTGTTGTTAGTTGCCGTTGCGTTGGTTATGACTCATGGCGACCCCATGTGTTACAGAGTAGAACTGCTCCATAGGATTTTCTTGGCTGTAATCTTAATGGAAGCAGATCACCAGGCCTTTTTTTCCACAGTACCACTTGGTGGGTTCTAACTGCCAACCATATGTGCCATCTAGGGACCTTATTATTAGGGGTTCTAAAATAGTGTTAGCTATTTATCTGGAATATTTCTATAAAAAGAAATGCTCCCTTTTCAACTATTTGGTTACCCTGTGCTATAGCTAGTGCTAGAGAGACAGAATAAATAATTATTTATTTACTAGTTTTTTACTTTTATTTACTAGTTTTCAAAATAAGGAGATAGATCTCTAGGATCTACCAAAGGTGACCAGTGAGTCATTTTTGTATTATTATGATCTTATAGATTTAATCATATCTGATGTGTTTCAGGCCATTGCAGACATCATTCTTATTGATGCTCAAATTTTTCCATCTTTGTCTCATCTTCAAGTAGGCTCCTGAGTAGTTTTGACGTGACTCTAGTCTTTGATAGCTTTCTTGCTTTCTGGTATGATAAGATGTTTTAGGCCCATTTATAAATTTTCTGCCCTAGATTTGGAATCAGCCATTTCTCCAAGGAGCCCTGGCTGTTTTTAGTAGAAAATGGTATTTAGAGACCACAATCTAAGTACCAGGGGTGTTCAGTGCTAGCTGAGTGTTTATTTTTTAAAGTTATCAGTTTTGGGGATTTATATTTTAAACCCATTTTGTTGTTGATTAAGTTGAAGCAGTAGTTGTTATATTTTGGGGGGTCATAGGCTACATTGAGAATCTAATAAAAGTGAAAAGCTCTCTTTCCAGAAATATACACCTTTGTTAAAATACAACAATTTTGCCCATAATTCCAGGAGTTCACAGACATACCCTGCAACCCTTGCCTGGACCTCAAAGGGATATGATTTATATTAGACCATCAACCTTGGTCCATAATGATAGAGGAAGATTTGGGAGTGCTCGAAATAGTCAGTTGCCCCCATTTAAAAATAGCAAGTGGGAAAAACTAATGGATTTTTTCAATATCACTAAAAGCCTAAGGGTCCCTTGGTTATAAGAGAGGGTAGAAGTGGTCATAGCCCAGACTCTGCACTGGTCACACCAACAGTGGAGATCCAGTTTTATCAAGGAAGGAGTTGTTCCTTGGTGAAGAATTCAAATCCCTAGATAGAATGAGGTCCATTTTGGGCATTGGAAAGAACTTTCTAATCAGGGCTGCACAGTGACATACCTGATGGATGATATTCACATGTAGGCACACATTTTACAATACCTAGTGTCTAATTGGAGCCCTGGTGGAGAAGTGGTTAAAAGCTCAGGTTGCTAACCAAAAAAAAGGTTGGCAATTCAAATCTACCAGCTGCTCCTTAGAAACCTTATGGGGCAGTTCTACTCTGTCCTGTAGGGTTGCTGAGTCAGAATCGACTTGACAGCAACAGGTTTGGTTTTTTAGTGCCTAACTGTAACTCTACCTTTTTTTTTTAACCTACCAGATATTTTTTTCTTCCCACTCCCTTTATTAAACTTTATTGTGCTTTAGGTGAAAGTTTACGGAGCAAGTTAGTTTCTTATTGAAAAATTTATACACAAATTGTTTTGTGACATTGGTTGCAATCCCTGCAATGTGTCAGCACTCTCCCCCTTACCATTCCTGGTTTTTGTTTCCAATTGTCAGTTTTCCTGTCCCTTCCTGCCTGGGGCAGGTGTTGCCCATTTGGTCTCCTAAACTTGATGTGTGTCATTGTTTGTTTTATAGGCCTATCTAATCTTTGTCTTATAGGTGAGCTTCGGGAGTGGCTTCAGTTCTGAGTTAGCAGACTGTCCCGGGGCCATAGTCTCCGGAGTTTCTCTAGTCTGTCAGACCAGTAAGTCTAGTCTTTTTATGAATTCGAATTTTGTTCTACATTTTTCTCCCCCTCTGTCCAGGACCCTCTACTGTGATCCCTGTCACAGTGGTCAGTGATTGTAGCCAGGTAACATCTAGTTCTTCTGGGCTCAAGCTGGTGGAGGATGTGGTTCATATGATCCATTAGTCCTTTTGTCTAATGTTTTCCTTGTGTCTGTCGTTTTCTTCATTCTTCTTTGCTCCAGATGGGATGGGATCAATAGATGTATCTTAGATGGCTGCTCGCAACCTTTAAAGACCCCAGACGCTACTCACCACAGTAGGATGTAGAACATTTTCATTATGAACTATGTTATGTCAATTGAACTAGATGTCCCCTGAGACCATGGTCCCCAGCCCTCAGCCCCAGTAACTCAGTCTCTCAAGGTGTTTGGATGTGTCTAGGAAGCCTCTATGATTGTGCCCCCTTTGCGCTCTATTATAGATATGAATATACATGCTGTACATACAAATCTGTATGTAAAAATATCCACAGCCTAACCTATATGTGTACATGGGTATAGTCCTATAAGCCCTCCTTCCCCCATTCAGCATACGTATCTGCCTATGTATCTGCATGTGTTATTATTTGTTTTTTACTGTTGTTGTAGGGTTATATATGCTGTAGTATTTACTGTGGTTGCCTCTTTTTCTTTTCTTGTGTTCCTCTAAGTGTCTTCCCTTGCCTTGGTCAAGTTGTGCTGACTTCCCCTATGTTGTGTATTGTTTTTCGCTTCACCAAAGTTAACACTTGTCTACTGTCTAGATAATGATTTCCCCTCTCCACCCCTACCCTCCCTTGTAATCATCAAAGATGGTTTCTTTATGTGTAAATCTTTTCTTCCGTTTTTATAATAGTGGTCTCATACAGTATGTGTCCCTTTATGATTGACTTATTTCACTCAGCGTAATACCCTCCAGATTCATCCATGTTATGAGACATTTCTCAGATTCATCATTGTTCTTTATCATTGCATAGAATTCCATTGTGTGTATGAACCATAATTTGTTTATCCATTCATCTGTTGATGGGCACTTAGGTTGTTTCCATCTTTTTGCTATTGTGAATATTGCTGCAATGAACACAGGTGTGCATATGTATATTTGTGTGACAGCTCTTATATCTCCAGGATATATTCCTAGAAGTGGGATTGCTGGATCATATAGTATTTCTATTTCTAGCTTTTTAAGGAAGTGCTATATGGTTTTCCATAATGGTTGTACATTTTACATTCACACCAGCACCATTTGTGGAAGAGACTATCTCTTCCCCATTGAATGGACTTTGATCCTTTGTTGAAGATAAGGTGTCCACAGGTAGATGGATTTCTTTTCTTTTTTTTTTATTGTTGTGCTTTAAGTGAAAGTTTACAATTCAAGTTAGTCTCTCATACAAAAACTTACACATACATTGTTATGTGACCCTAGTTGCTCTCCCTATACTGACAGCACACTCCCCTTTCTACCCCGGATTTTACATGTCCGCTCAGCCAGCTCCTGACCGTCTCTGCCTTCTCATCTCGCCTCTGGACAGGAGCTGCACATTTAGTCTCATGTATCTACTTGAGTTAAGAAGCACACTCTTCACAAGTATCATTTTATGTCCCATAGTCCAGTCTAATCTTTGTCTGAAGAGTGGGCCTCAGGAATGGTTTTAGTTTTGGGCTAACTGAGGGCCGGGGGGCCATGCCTTCCAGGGTTCCTCCAGTCTCAATAAAACCATTAAGTCTGGTCTTTTTACTAGAATTTGAGTTATGCACCCCACTTTTCTCCTGCTCCATCAAGGACTCTCTGTTGTAGTCCCTGTCAGAGCGGTTATTGGTGGTAGCCAGGTACCATCTAGTTCTTCTGGTCTCAGGCTGATGAAGTCTCTGGTTTATGGGGCCCTTTCTGTCTCTTGGGCTAATACTTTCCTTGTGTCCATGGTGTTCTTCATTCTCCTTTACTCCAGGTGAGTTGGGAACAATTGATGCATCTTAGATAGCCACATGCTAGCTTTTAAGACCCCAGCTGCCACTCACCAAAGTGGGATGCAGAACATTTTCTTAATGAACTTTGTTATGCCAATTGACCTGGATGTCCCCTGAAACCATGGTCCCCAGACCCCTGCCCCTACTACTCTGTCCCTCAAAGTGTTCGGTCGGTTGTATTCAGGAAACTTCTTAGCTTTGGTTTAGTCCAGTTGTGCTGACTTCCCCTGTAGTTCTGTGTTGTCCTTCCCTTCACCTAAGATAATTCTTGTCTACTATCAAGTTAGTGAATACCCCTTTCCCTCCCTCCCCACTCTCGTAACCATCAAAGAATGTTTTCTTCTGCGTTTAAACCTTTTCTTGAGTTCATAAATTGTAATAGTGGTCTTATACAATATTTGTCCTTTTGTAGCTAAGTTCACTCAGCATAATACCTTCCAGATTCCTCCATGTTATAAGATATTTCATGGATTCATCGTTGTTCTTTATCGTTGTGTAGTATTCCATTCTGTAACTATACCATAATTTGTTTATCCATTCGTTCCTTGATGGGCACCTAGGTTGTTTCCATCTTTTTGCTATCGTGAACAATGCCGCAATGAACATGGGTGTGCATATATCTATTCGTGTGATGGCTCTTAATTCTCTAGGATATATTCCAAGGAGTGGGATTGCTGGATCGTATGGTACTTCTATTTCTAGCTTTTTAAGGAAGTGCCAAATTGATTTCCAAAGTGGTTGTACCATTTTACATTCCCACCAACAATGTATAAGTGTTCCAGTCTCTCCACAACCTCTCCAGCATTTATTATTTTGTGTTTTTTTGGATTAATGCTAGCCTTGTTGGGGTAAGATGGTATCTCATTGTAGTTTTGATTTGCATTTCTCTAATGGCTAATGATCGTGAACATTTCCTCATGTGTCTGTTAGCCGCCTGAATGTCTTTGGTGAAGTGCCTGTTCATATCCTTTGCCCATTTTTTAACTGGGTTGTTTGTCTTTTTGTTGCTGAGGTTTTGCAGTATCTTGTAGATTTTAGAGATTAGATGCTGATCAGATTTGTTGTAGCCAAAATTTTTTTCCCAGTCTGTAGGTTGTCTTTTGACTCTTTTGGTGAAGTCTTTTGATGAGCATAAGTGTTTCATTTTTAGGAGCTCCCAGTTACCTAGTTTCTCTTCTGGTGTTTGTGCATTGTTACTTATGGTTCATATTCTGTTTATGCCATGTATTAGGGCTCCTAGTGTTGTCCCTATTTTGTCTTCCATGATCTTTATCACATTATATTTAGGTCTTTGATCCATTTTGAGTTAGGTTTTGTGCATAGTGTGAGGTATGGGTCTTGTTTCATTTTTTTGCAGATGGATATCCAGTTATGCCAGCACCATTTGTTAGAGAGACTGTCTTTTCCCCAGTTAACAGACTTTGGACCTTTGTTAAATATCAGCTGCTCATAGGTGGATGAATTTACATCTGGATTCTCAATTCTGTTCCATTGGTCTGTGTATCTGTTGTTGTACCAGTACCAGGCTGTTTTGACTACTGTGGTGGTATAATAGGTTCTAAAATCAGGTAGTGTGAGGCCTCTCACTTTATTCTTCTTCTTGAGTAATGCTTTACTTATTTGGGACCTCTTCTCTTTCCATATGAAGTTGGTATTTGTTTCTCCATCTCATTAAAAAATGCCATTGGAATTTGGATTGGGATTGCATTGTATCTGTAGATCGCTTTGGGTAGATTTGACATTTTCACAATGTTAAGTCTTCCTAGAGATGGATTTATTTCTAGATTCTCAATTCTGTTCCATTGGTCTATGTGTCTGTTGTACCAGTACCAGGCTGTTTTGACTACAGTAGCAGTATAGTAAGTTCTGAGATCGAGTAGTGTGAAGCCTCCTACTTTGTTCTTCTTTTTCAGTAACGTTTTACTTATCAGGGCCTTTCCTTTCCATATAAAATTGGTGATTAGTTTTTCCATCTTGTTAAAGAATGTTGTTGGAATTTGGGTCTGGATTGCATTGTATCTATTGATTGCTTTGGGTAGTATTGACATTTTCATAATGTTAAGTCTTCCAATCCATGAGTGTGGTATGTTTTTCTATTTATGAAGTTCTCTTTAGTTTTCTTGTATTAGAGTTTTGTAGTTTTCTTTATATAAGTCTTTTACATCCCTAGTTAGATTTATTCCTAAGTATTTTATCTTTTGGGGGGCTACTGTAAATGGGAAGCCCTGGTGGCAAAGTGGTTAAGAGCTCTGGCTGCAAACCCAAAGGTCAGTAGTTTGAATCCACCAGCCGTTCCTGGGAAGCCTTATGGGGCAGTCCTACTCTGTCCTATAGGGTGGCTATGAGTTGAAATCGACTCGATGGCAATGGTTGTTGTTTTTTTGTTATATTGTAAATGATATTGTTTTCTTGATTTCCTTTTCAGAGTTCTCTTTGTTCGTGCAGAGGAAACAGACTGTCAAATGTTTATTTCTTTATACCAGGTTTCTCAAATGGATAACACTGAATAAGCTTTGTTTGTTTTTTCTTTTAAGTCATTCCCAGTTATGTAGTCAGTGTGATGTAATCAAGGCTTTGAACCTGTTCTGCCCGCTTCAGTCATGGCTGACGAAGTGAAACCCGAATGAACCCAGACTTTTAAAATGTGGGTGAAGTGGAAGGATAAGTGGAATGAGAAAGATCACAAGTGGAAGCCCTGCTAGAAACTTAATCTCCCTCTTAGAAAATAAGGGTAGCATGCATGTTTGCATAGCAACCAAATCTCTTGATGGGTGAAGTCAGAAATGCAGTGCCTTGCTCAAAGATGGCTGCCGACCACATTGCTTTGAATGTGTGTGGACTATCCTTAGTCCTGGCAATAATCCAATCTCCTGCATTAGGCTCCTGAAAGGGCACACTACACCTCTTCCGAATTTCCCACTCTAGGGCTTCATCCTATAATTTTTTCCGTTCCACTTATCGTTCTGCTTCACTCAAATTTTAAATATCTGTGTTTGTTCAGATTTTGCTTCGTTGCCTGTGACTGAACCGGTTCCAACCAATTCGAAGTCCCATATGTAATAGACAGAGCATGAGCTTCCAGACACACTTGGGTTCAAATCCTTACTCCACCCATTACTACTGTGTTACTACTAGCTCTGAGCCTCCCCTTCCTTCATCTGTAACTGGAGTCACATCTGAATAATTCAAAGGCTCTCAAGCTGTGTGATGGCCTGGTACACAGTAGGTGCTCATCAAAAGTTAGTTTCCCCACGGCGCCTCCAGCTTTGAGAATGTGAGACAAGGACCTTCTGTGATGATTCAGCACCAGCTCTAAGGAAAGCTTTCCTTTTCAAGGTGCAAAATTCAGTTTTAAAAATAAACTTTTTATTTTGAGATAATTGTAGATTCACTTGCAGTTGTATGAAATAATACATGTGAAATAGTAAACAGAGATCTCATAAGCCCTTCACCCAATTTCCTCCAGTGGTAATATCCTGTATAACAATAGACCAATAACATAACCAGAAATTTGACAGTGGTAGAATCCATTGACCTTATTCAGATTTCACCAGTTTTACATGCAGTTACGTGTGTGTGCGTGTTCCATCACGTGTGGATTCAGCAAAGTTCATTTTTAAAACCAAGTCTTCTTTTCCTGTTGGATTCTGAGGGTTTCTATATAGTGAAAGACGAAGAATCAGGAGTTTGGAATTTCACAGATGTCTGTTAGTTAACATTATTATGCCCTTTGAAGCATTTTTTTTGTTGTTGTTGCTTTCTCTTTTTTTTCTCCAAATAAAAATAGTTCATTCTGACCACAAAATTAAGGCAATACAGAAAAGTATAAAAAAATAAACATATAAAACACCTGAAATCCCAATTCATGGAGAAAACTATTGTTAGAATTTCAGTAAGCATCCTCCCTGCATATATTTTCTTATTGGGCATGCAGTTCTGTATAATGCTTTTTCCAATGCTATTATCTTTTCATTTTAATAAATATAGAATTATTTTAATAAATAAACAATGTAAATATCATTTTAATTGTTGTTTCCCATTCTATTGATAAACCATAATTTGATGGATTTTATGTTATTTCCAGGTTTTTTTAAAACTCTTGTAAATATACTTCAATGAACATTCATATACATTCAAATTTGTGTATAATTATTTCCCAACAATAAACTGTTAGAAGTGGAATTTATGGGTCTGATGGGTATCTACATATAAAATTTGAGTGCCATTTTTTGAACTGCCCTACCACACAGTAGTGTGTGTGAGTGTCCATTCAACACGAAATGTGATTATCTTTTAAATCTTCAAAATCTAATAAATTAAAAATGTTATCATTTTTTCCTTTTTTTTTTTTAGTATCTTTATTGTTTTTGGTGATTTTAAAAGACACACCCCGTTATAATAAATTCAAACAAAGCAGAAAATATATAGAGTGAAATCACCCCATAAATCTCCCCTCAAACATAATCACTGTTGTTCGATGTCTACCTTAAACAAAATTTTTTTATTTTATTATATCATTATAATTATATCATACTTACTGATCTGTACCTACTTTTCACCAAACAGTACATTTTAGACTTTTTCCCCCCATATGAGCACATACAACTACCTCATTCTTTTAGTTAATTGCACAGCAATCTATTATATAGATGAACAACTATTTCCACTTTTTTTCCCCATAATTGTTAACCACATAAATTTTTGCCTACTTGTGATGGTTAAGATTGTGCGTCAACTTGGCTGGACCACGATTCTCAGTGTTTATATGTGATCACTCCCATGATTGAGTACGCTGTGAGTAGCCAATCAGTTGAAAGGGAGTTTCCTTGGGGGTGTAGCCTGCACCTGAATATAAGCAGATGTTCTGGCTTTTTTGCACTCTGGATCCTGCGGCTGCCTCCTGTTCATCTGACCTCTGGTTCTTGGGACTTGTGCTGTCAGCTTATCTGCCAATCTTGGGATTCATCGATCTTCACAGCCTGTGAGTGGAGTGCTGCTCTCTGACCTGCCTATCTTGGGTTCACCAGCCCCTGTAGCTACGTGAATCCGGAGAAGCCTCTATCCTGATTCACGGTCTTGGGACTTTCCAGCCTCTACAATTGCATAAGCTGTTTCTCTGATGTAAATCTCTTTCTATATATTTATACGCTTTACTGGTTTTGCTCCTCTAGAGAACCCAGCCTAAGACACTACTAATCCATTTATTTCCTTACACCAAGTTCCTTGGAATGGAGTTGTTGAATCAAAGGATTTGCCCTAGTAAGGCATTTGACATATGTCAGGAAGATTAATTCAATTTTCAGTCTTATCAGTGGGGTATAAAGAACGCCTGTTTTCTACATCCTTGGTAATATTGAGCACTATCCTTTGTTTGTTTGCCAATAAAATAGGTGTTTCTTCCAACAGAGAGTCCTGATGGAGCAGGAGAAAAGTGGGGTGCAGAAATCAAATTCTAGTAAAAAGGCCAGGCTTAATGGTCTGAGACTGGAGGAACCCCAGAAAGCATGGCCCCCCGACTCTCTGTTAACCCAGAACTAAAACCATTCTCGAAACCAACACTTCAGACAAGATTAGAGTGGACTATAAGACATAAATGTACTCGTGAAGAGTGTGCTTCTTAGCTCAAGTAGATACATGAGACTAAATGTGCAGCTCCTGTCCTGAGGTGAGATGAGAAGGCAGAGAGGGTCAGGAGCTGGCTGAATGGACATGGGAAATCAGGGATGGAAAGGAGGAGTGTGCTGTCATAGTATAGGGAGAGCAATTAGGGTCACATAAGAATGTATGTATAAATTTTTGTATGAGAGACTAACTTGAATTGTAAACTTTCACTTAAATTACAATTAAAAAAAAGATAGGTGTTTCTTCTTTTGTGAATTCCCTGTTCATATTCTTTACCCACTTTTCTATTAGATTGTTTATCTTTTTCTTATTGACTTGGATGAGTTCATTATATATTAAGAATACCAATTCTTTGTTAGTTTAAATTTTGATGTATAAAAGTTTTAAATTTTTATGAATTAAATCTTTTCTTTTATGTGCTCTGGGTTTTATATCTACTTAGAAAGACTTTCCCTGATATTTAAACAAATTCTCTTCTATTTTATTTCTTTATAGATTTAGAAAATATTTAGATGTTTAATCCACCTGTGATTTATTTTTGTGAATGGTGTGAGGTAGCCAGTTGCCTAAATACCATTTATTGGGCAGTTCATTCCTCTCTTATTTGCAACACTGTCTTTATTATACACTGAATTCTCATATACCTATGGATTATTTTCTAGACTCCCTTTTAAGTTGCATTAATCTATTCATCTTTCCTAAGCCAGTAAAAACCTCACTTTTTTTAAGTATTTTTTTGGTTTTATTGAGATTTTTGTTTGTTTATGGTTGTAGTTTAAGTGAAAGTTTACATCTCAAGTTAGTCTCTCATACAAAAATTTATACATAGTTATGTGACCCTAATTGCTCTCCCTATCCTGTGACAGCACACTCCTCCCTTCCACCCCTGATTTCCCATGTCCATTCAACCAGCTCCTAACCCTCTCTGCCTTCTCATCTCAAAAACTTCACTATTTTAATTCTCTAGCTTTGTAGTTTGTTCTCACATCTGATAGGGCAAAGCCCTTGCATCGTTATCTGTCTTCTTCATAAATTTGTTGGCTATTCTGATGCGTGTAGCCTTCCAGATGAAATTTAGAGTCAATTCATCAAGTCCACACACACACACACACACACACACACACATCTTGTTAGGACTGAATTACAGTTATAAATTAATTTAAGGTGAATTTGCTTCTTTAAAACTTTTGCATCTTCCTATTGAAGAGCAGGAATCACCTCTTCATTTATTCAAGTCTATTTCATGTCATTTAAAGGTGTTTATGGTTTTCTTCACATAGGTTTTCTACGTTTTTGAAGTTTAGTCTTGGGTATTTTATATTTTTTGTTGCCAATATGAATAGAATCAGTTTCCCAACTGTATTTTGTAACTATTGATTGAAGGTCTACAGAGAAAACTTGAGTTTTACGTTGATCTTGTAACCACTGGCATCGTAATTAACTCCGTAAGAGTTAATTATGTATCCCCATCACTGCTCTGCCTAGCCCAGTGCCTAAGTATATGAACGTCTGGGCCACTTTCTTATGGTTTTTCAATTTTTTAAAAATGACTTATTTTTGTTTCTATTGTAGAGAATAAAACCAAAAAACCAAGCGACCCTATGGGACAGAGTAGAACTGCTCCATAGGGTTTCCAAGGAGTGGCTGGTGGATTCCAACTGCTGATCTTTTGGATAGCAGCCGAGCTCTTAACTACTGCACCACCAGGGCTCCGTTGTTGAGAATATACACAACAAAAACACACCAATTCAAGTTTCTACATGTACATTTCAGTGACATTGACTGCATTCTTCCAGTCGTGCAACTATTCTCACCTTCATGGTTTTTCAATCTATTACCTGTTTTTTAGGTAGTTTATCTTACCATCTTCAAATAATAATTCTGTCTCTTTTTAATCTATAACCATTTTATGTATTTGCTTTTCACCTTTTTTTGCTTTCTCTTATGTTTTAGTCTGGTTTGTACATTTCCTGCCCTAGATGTGGAATGAGCCATTTCTCCAAGGAGCCCTGGTTCCTTGGAATGGCCAGAACATCCAGAACAATGCTGGATAATAGTGGGGAGAGCAGGCATTCCTAGGGGGTTCCCCTCAGCTAAACGATCTGGGGTTCTAAGAGGTCCCAAGACTCAGCAAGCTCCCTAAAACTAGGTCATCTTGGTTGGAGGCTGGAGCGTAGCTTCGGAGAGCCGAGGCTGGCTGGCTGGAGCCTCTGGACCCCCTGCCTGGGGCATCCTAAGTCCGGGCCAGCTGCCAGGTGCCACGCTGAGCACTGATCCAGGAGGGGGTCTCGTGTGGGGCGTTGGCTGCCTTTCCCGGAAGGCCTGGAGATGGGGCACTGCTGCTGCACCCAACAGCCCGCCCAGTCTGTTCAAGCTTTTCCCCATACGCCTGTAGTCCCTCCAGCCCGCAGCAAAGGGCGGGCGGGATTACAGGCCCTGCAGGCGCCACCTCGGGGAGCTGCCGCTGAGTGTGGTGCTGGAATGCAGGGTGTGGCTGCCCACTCCGGGCGAAGTGACCCTGGGTTTACCAGTCCTTTCAAAGGCAGGCGCAGAAAGTATAGTTGTGGTTTGTGCCTTTGCGGGCAGAGCGCTGTGGAAGATAACGCGCCCTCAAGGCGGCTGCCGAACTACCTCCACCAGGGATGGAGGAGCGTCAGGTGAGAGTGGCTTGGGGAAGGGCGGGCCTGGCAGTCAGGCTGTGAACAAGGGCAGCGCCCCCTCCCTCCCAGGCTGCAAACAACCCTCGCGGGGAACCTGGAGAGAACTTTACAATCTCATTTCCTTCCCAGTATCTCTGTGATCTTTTACTGGGAGTGGGAAAAGAAGGTGGGATCTGAGGTTGGTGAGGAGCTGGCCTCTGACCTGGGAGCATCCTCACCTGTGCGCAGAGGCCTGCTGTCAGTGTCGACCCCCCAGGTGCAGTCACCAGCCAGGAACGGGCGCGCTTTTAGAGCTCGGGTCTAGATTCAATCCCCACTACCGCACCAGTATGCCCTTGCTGAAGTTATCGATCTTCTCCGCATTGCTAAATTCAATGACTGTCTTTCAGTCCTCCTCTTACTTGGCCTCTCAGCAAACTTTAGCACTGTTTACCGAGTCCTCCTTTTTGAAAGTTTTTTTTGTCTTTCATGACATCCTACACACCTGTTTTTCTTTCTAACCATTTGCTGCCACTCTTTCCCAGTCTCCATGGGAGATTTCTTCATCCACAGTCTTCACTGCTGTGGTCCTTCAGGTCCAAGGCTTTGCTCCTCTTCTACTCCTCCTCCTTTTTTGAGATATAATTCACAGGCCATAAAATTCACCCTTTTAAAGTGTAAAATTCCCCGGTTTTTAGTATATTCCCAAAGTTGTGTAACCATCATCACTATCTAACTCTAGAACATTTTCATCACCCTCAGAAGCAACCGTACCCATTAGAAGTCACTCCTCTTCTCTTCCTCCTGCCAGCACCTGGCAACCACTAATCTGCTTCCTGTCTCTATCGATTTGCTTACTCTGGACATTTCATATTAATGGAATCATACAATGTGTGGCCTTTTGTGTTTGGCTTCTTTCACTGAGTAAAATGTTTTTAAGGTTCATCCATGTTGTAACATATGTCCATCCTTCATTCCTTTTTATGGCTGACTCATATTCCATTGTATGGATATACCACATTTTGTTTTCCATTAATCTGTTGATGGACATTTGGGTTGTTTCTATATTTTTGGCTATTATGAATAATGCTCCTATGAACATTCACGTACAAGATTTTGTGTGGATATATGTTTTCAATTCTCTTGCATGTATTCCTAGAAATGGAATTTCTGGGTCTTATGATAACTCTATGTTTAACCATTTGAGGAACCACCAAACTGTTTTCTAAAGCAGCTGCACCATTTTACATTCCCATCAGTGAAGTAAGAGGGTTACAGTTTTTCCACATCTTTGTCAATACTTGTTATTGATTATGGTCTCCTAGTGAGTGGTATCTCATTTCCCAAAAGTGGCTTTGATTTGCATTTCCCTGATGACTATTGATGCTGAGCATCTTTTCATACGCTTATTGGTCATTTGATGTTTTCTTTGGAGAAATGTCTATTCAAATCCTTTGCCCATTATTTAATTGGGTTATTTTTTTTTTATGGTTGAGTTGTAAGAGTTCTTTATATATTCGGGATATTAGACCCTTATCAGATATTCAATTTGCAAAAAGTTTCTCTCATTCTGTGGGTTGTCTCTTCACTTTCTTGATGGTATCATTAGTAGCACAAACGTTTCTCATTTTGGTGAGTTCCAATTTATCTTTTGTTGCTTATACTTTTGGTGTCATACCAAGAGACCATTACCTTATCCAAGATCACAAAGATTTATGCCTATGTTTTCTTCTATGAGTTTTGTGGTTTTAGCGCTCATATTTTGAGTTAATTTTTGTATATGGTGTGAGGTAGGGGTCCAACTTCATTCTTTTGTTGAAAAGACTATTCTTTCCCCGTGGGATTGCCTTGTACTCTTGTTGATAGCTTCTCTTCTTTATGTACTTACTTTTCCTGGGGGAATCTTACTAATTCCTCTTCCCATGTGTGGATCAGTAACTCAGAAATTTATCCCCTAAGCCTGGACCTTTTTCTGAGTTCCTTACTCATATACAGCTTGAAATTTTGACTTGAATGTCTCTCAGACATGTTCAAGACTGAACTCATGATTTTTGCCCTCCAAATCTGCTTTTCTTCCAGTGTTCTTTCTTTTGGGGGGGGGGCGGGTGTAGGGGGGAGGGTCTCAGCAAAGCAGCCAGTGTCCTACTTGTTCAAGCCTGAAATCTAGAGTCATACTTGACACTTTTTCCCATTCACCCCAGTGTCAACTGATCACCAAGTAAGGTTGATTCTATTTGGATATATATCCCTCGTGCTCCATTACCACTGCCACCAAGTCCAAGACATCATCAACATCTCTGCTGGACTACAGCCTCCTAACTCATCTGTTTCTGTGGAAAATTTTAAACATACACAAAGGAGGTTAGAGTTGTACAGTGGACCCCCATGTATCCAGCACCCAGCTACCATAAACCACAACACAAAGCCATCCTTGTTTCATCAATACCCAACCCTCTACTCTCCCCCACTTCACCTCCACTGGATTACTTTAAAGCAAATCTATGTATCAGAGTGAAGTTTTTAACACACAGAGTTGATAGTATACTTCCCTGCTTAAATCTCTTCATTAGTTCCCCATTGCTTTTAAGATAATGACCGAAACCCTTACTGGGGCCTATAGGGACCTGCCTGATCTGGCCCTGCCAACCTCTCCAGCCTTATTGCTCATCACTTCACTACTCACCCCTACCGTCCAGACATACAGGCTCTGTTTCAGTTCCTCAAAAAGTCTCACACCTTCTGGACTCAGGGCCTTTGCACATCTTGACCCCTTTGCCAATATCCCTCTCTAACCACCTGTAACTACTACCCTCCCTCCATCTGGCTAGCGTTCATTGGATATCAGTTCAAATTCTTCTGTAGGAAAGAAGCTTCTCATAGGTAGCAGTCCTCACAGGATCCTGGGCTTTCTCTTCATAGCATATATTACACAGTTATTATTATGTATTAATTTATGTAAATATTTGTTTCATGTGTACCTCTCCTACCAGGCATTTTGAGGATAGTACCTTGCCTTACCCTCTTGGTATACACAGCACTTACACAGAGCTGAGCAAACAGCAGGCCCTCCACTGGTATTTGTGGAAGGGAGAAAGAGAGGCTGGCAGTCCTTTGAGGACTGTGCTCTGGTCAGCCTCTCCTGGGACAGGGGTTCTGACCACAGAGGGCCAGTGCCCATCAGCAGTTTGCCCAGTTCCTTTGCTTTACTTTGTCCTCAATTAGCAGTGGAATCTCCTGGGTCAAGACTTTCTTACCTCTTTGCAGAGGAAGTAACTGAGGCCCAGGAAGAGACAGTGACTTACCCAAGGACCCTCAGCAGCGAGAGGTCATAGCAGGCCTACATCCCTGTCTTTCTGCCCCACTCCCAGGCTCTTCAAGCTCCAGAGGCTCCTCAGACCTGCCTGTCGCCCTAAGAAGAACCTGGTGGGTCCACAAAGCTAGAGTGATTCTGAGGTGGGTATCCTAGGTGGTTGGGGTGGGCAGGCTGGATGATATCCATGGATGGACAGAGCTGACTTGTCCCGAGTAGCCACAGTCCCTGGCAGCCCTGAGTAGGGGCATCTGAGTGACTAAGGCTGAGTCTGGGCCCGCCCCTCAGCAGGCCTGGCCAGAGGGTGGCCACCAGGAGCACAGGGGTGCTCTGTTTCTTAATGAATGCAAGTCTGTTTTTAGACCTGAAAGACCAGCTTCTTGTCTGGAAATGTCCAGGCCTCAAGTGGCCTGCCAAGAAAAAGTGGTCTGTCATCAGGCCCAGTGCGCCAGCTCACGCAGACGCTGCTGCTACAGCAGTGGGCGCTACGGGTGAGACCAGCAACAGGCAGCATGCTCTCTGCAGAACTAACCCGCCTGCTCTGCTCGCTCGGTGGTGTGGTCTGGGCTTTGTAGGAAATCCTGGAATCCCCAGAAGCAAAGCTTCCGGGTTCCAGCTGTTTGTCCCCATCTGTCTCCCTGGTGACTGTTCTCACACCACAGGCCTTTGAGCTCTGGGCAGGAGGCCGGTAGCTAGCCTCAAACCTCTGATGGAGGGAGTAGAAGAGAGGGAGGGTTCCTGACAATGGCTGGTCCTGAGCTGGGGGAGTGCCTCTGGGCCAAGACGGGTGGGAGGCAGGCACTAGGTGCGGCCCAGGTGGAAGAGAGCCTTGCTCCCAGCCTGTTTTGCTGGCTGTTGTCCCTGGGGAAAAACTCAGTCATGCAGGGTAATATGGAGCTTCATGGTGCAGTTTGAGGCCTGGTGGTGCCCCTTCTCCATGTCCATGGAGAGCTGCACCTTAGGCACCCTTCAAGGGGCATGATGTGACACGGGCGCCAACTCAGCTCTCAGCAGTGCTGGCAGAGGGTGTGATGCTTCTGGGCAGGGCTGTGGGAACCCTTCTCCAGGCCTGAGCGTTACCTCACAGCAGCCCTGAAGATCTGCAGGTCGTAGATGTTCCCCATTTTATAGGGGAGCAAACTCAGAGGGAGGTGACTGGGGGTCACCCAGAGGGCCAGGGTGGAGCCCAATGCAAACTGGAGTCTTCTTATTCAAGGTTTTACATTTGTGCCCTGAGGCCCTACAGCTTCTGAGCAGACGAGGGGTTATCTGTGCACAGAGGAGCTTTTCAGCAGAAAGCATTTTACTGAATAAACAGTTATTGAGCTCTTACTGTATGCCTGAAGCTGTGTGAGGCCCTGGGCATAAGAGATGAATAGGACACAGTGTAGTAGGGGGACAGGCACATAAACGACCAATGCAGCAAAGGAAGACATCTGAGCAGACAGCATGAGATGCTAGGGAGGGAGGGGTGGACTCACCCTGGAGGAGAGGTGCTGAGTGACTAAGATCAGCTCAGCAGGGTCCAGGCAGAGCTGGGAGGGGCAGCTCATCAGCACACCTCCTGAGTGGAGGAGAGGGGTTAGCCTGAACACCTTGTTCCTGAAATCCATCCCCATGAGGGGCTGGGCCTCCCTGGTGTGGGGAGAAGAGAAACAGGGCCCAGGCCTGTGTGGGAAGATCAAAGAACTGAGAAAAGGGGGATTGGGGTCCATTAACCAGGGGGGGCCAGGCAGCCACTCAGCTAAGGGTGTGGCTGGCCAGATCTGGGCTCCATTGAGAGACCTGGGCAGTGGGCAGTGTCTTGATTGCTGAGGCTGGGAGATGGGACCAGCCTTGCTCTCTCTGCTCTCCCAGCTCCCAGTGGATGGGAGGACCCAGGGGTTCTGAGATCCCTGTAGGTAGAAGGAGCTCTTGTTAGCAGCAGAGCTCAAAGGGGTCCTTGTTCAGGCTGGACCCAGACACCCCCAGAGGGCTGGGCCAGCCCACACCTCCTGAGTGACCACTAGCTTTCCCAATTTGTTTGGTTCTTTGAGTAGGGATGTTAACGGTTTGGGGGAGGGGCCTGATCTAGGGAGCCCCACTCCCCAGAGGGGCAGCTCTGTGGTTATCTCACCCCAGAGAGACCTTCCTCTGTCTCCTCCACCCCCTCTGCTGGGAATTTTGGGGAAAGCTGCCCTCCCCCACTTCAGCCAGAGAAAGCTACAGGAGGGGGCAGAATTCCAGAGCCCTAGAGCCCTCAAGGCAGTGCACTACAGTGGAAAGAATGTATCCTTTCAGCCAGACTGGAATTTGAATTCAAGTTCTACTACCTTCCAGTGTTGTGGTCAGGAGCAAGATGATTTAACCTCTCTGGGCCTCAGTTTCCTCATCTCTATAATGGGAATGATGCCACCTCCCTTGCAGAACTAGAGCTGCATGGAGAATTAGAGGAGATCATGGGCCAGATCTGTTCACCTCCCTTCTTTCCCGGGGCCACCCCAGGAAGGAACAAGGCTCCTTGGGCTAATGAGGCTTGACTTTGAAGTACTCTGGAGCCCTGCCCCTTCCTGGCCCTGAATGCTTGTTGGGGGTATGGTGAAGACCCTGGCTTAGGTGTGAGACAGACCTCCATGAGTGCTGGTCCTGCCAGTGACTGTGTGGGCAAGTCACTGAACCTGGCTGAGCCTCTATTCTCCACCTGCCCCACATGGACGGCCTGAATGACATGTGTACGCCCTGGTTTGCAGTCTGGGCAAACCAGGCGTGGGGGTTTCTTATCTGGCTGCAAGTGCCAGAGTGCTGGAAGCAGAAGTGGAAGTGAATGGGCAGTAGACCCTCTATGCTCCCTCTGGACTGGAGACCAGGCCCAGGGCCCCTGCTTCTCTCTGCACCTCTGCTCCCTCTTCCCTTGCTGCAGACCCAGTCTGCGGTGTACCCGGATATCCTGCCCCTGCATACCTGCCACCCTCGTCTGCCTGTTCACTATCTCTGGCTGCACACCTCCACATCTTCTCATATTTTCCTTCATTAGAAGGGGAATCTCCCAAAGGTCCCTGGGTGGCACAAATGGTTTGTGCCCAGTTGCTAATCTAAAGGTTGGTGGTTGGAACCTACCCAGCGGCACTGCAGAAGAAAGGCCTGGCAATCTGCTTCCTTAAAGATTACAGCCAAGAAAACCCTATGGAGCAGTTCTACTCTGCAACACATGGGGTTGCCATGAGTTGGAATCAACTTGGTGGCAACTGGTTTGGTTTTGGGTTCTTGGTGTGTGCGTGCCTGTAGTTTCACTGGCTGTGGCCAGGGTCTTTTGGTATAAACTGTGGCCTCTTGGGAAGCAGGCCCTCTGCCCTCCACATCCCTCCTCATTTCAGTGCTGCCACAGGCTGTGTAGGGAAACCTGGCTTAGGTGTTCTCAAACCTGTACCTGGGAAGTAGGGGTTTTGACTATGCCGAGTACCTCCTTCTCCCTGAGCCCTTTGCTTGGGGAGCTGAGAGGGACAGCTGGATTGGAAGCCAGGTGCGTGCCCCCAACTCACTGAGCCCCACCCCGCCTTACACCCAGTATGGGATTCAATTATGGGATTTTTCTTCCCTTTCCTAGTCAGTGGAAGGGGCAAGGCAGTTGTCCTAGATGTGGAATATCAATTTAGAAAATAAAAAGTAAGCAGCTTTGGTGTAAGTGTGGAGACAGCAATAATAGAATTATTTTTGCAAAAGAATGAAACTTTTATCCTCATCTTTCAGTGTGTTGATGATGAGCTGACTCCATGCACATTATTCCAGTGTCCTTTGGGGAGAGGTCTTATGGACCAGTTTCTGGACTGCGGGTAGGGACCGTGGCTCAGAGAAAACACCGAGAGACTCTTGGAAAGGACACAGAGTGTCCTGTGCCACGCAGGAAACCTGATTTTGTTACTTCCTTGGCACAACCTAGTAATGGGTTCTGTGGCCTTCACAGATTAAAGAAATCTCTATTAACATATGGCTCCTTGCCTTGCCAAGGATGTTCCTGAATCTCAAGAGGAGCAGGTTGAAGGCACAGGAGAGCGAAGGCCCTGGTGATTCAGAACCCGGGTGGATAGATTGGCCTTGGAGAGGAGGAGGTAATGCTTCTCCCTCTGAGCCACAAAGAGAGGAGGGGTGGAGGCAAGATTTATCCAGGGGTTTCTTAGTGCTGGTGGTACTTTTAAATTCACCTGGGAGCTTTTAGAAGTCCGAAGCTATGACCCAGCAATACCGCCCCTAAGTATTTACCCATAGAAATGAATGCTTGTATCTACAAGACAGATGGCCAAACGGTTGAATGTTTGGCTACCAAAAGGTTGGTGGTTCGAATCTACTCAGAGTCACCTCAGAAGAAAGGCCTGATGATCTACTTGAAAAAGGTCACAGCCACTGAAAACCCTATGTGTAGTTCTAATCTGAAACACAAGGGGTTGCCATGAGTTGAAATCGACTCGATGGCCAACTGGTAACAAGTCAGGTACTAGAATGCTCATAGCAGCAAATGCCCATCCACAGTAAAATAAATAAATTATAGTATGTTCATACAGTAGCATTCCAAACACTAATGAAAATGCACAGTTTACAACCACAAGCAACACTGTGGATGAATCACATATTGCCAGCCAAAAGAAGGCCCATAAGACAGTAGCCCACAAAAGAGTACCTGTGCTATGATTCTATTTCTATAATGGAAGTCCAAAAACAGGCAAAGGCAAACGATGTTGTTAGAAGTCAGGATAATGGTTACCCTTGGCAACAGGGTAGTGAGACTGGAAGGAGCAGGAAGGGGCTTCTGGGGTGCTGATTCCCCAGGTGTGTTCTGCTTGTGAAAATGCATTGAGTTGTATATTCCTTCTAAGTGTAATTTTCTATATGTAAATTATACTTCAGTTACAAGTTAAAAAACTCATAGTTGCCTAAACTCTACCCCCAAGGAGCCCTGGTGGCACAACAGTTAAGTGCTCGACTGTTAAACAAAAGGTAGGAGGTTCGAACCCACCCAGCGGCTCTGAAGGAGAAAGACCTGGCGATCTGCTTCCATAAAGATTACAGCCAAACCCCCTGGTGGTCATGCCCTTTTGTAATTCCTTCCCCCTGAGTGTGGCAAGACCTGTGACTTGCTTCTAAACTAGAGAATACAGCAAAAGGGACAAGATGTTCGTGATAATGTGCACCTAACTACATTACAGAAGATTGTAATATCCATCTTGCTAGTACTCTCTTCCTTGCTGCCTTCAAAGCAGCAAGCTGTCACATGGGCAGCTGCCTGTGGGAAGGGCTATTTGACAAGGAACTCAGGGCAGCCTCTGGTGACAACCAACAGGAAACTGAGGCCCTCAGTCCAACAACCTGCAAGGAACTGAATACTGCCAGCAACTGCATGAGCTTGGAGGGGGGATCCCGCCCCACTCAAGGCTCAGGTGAGACTGCAGCCCTGGCCCACACCTTGCTTGCAGCCTTGTGAGACAACCCAGTTATGCCATGGTCAGACTCCTGACCCACAAAAGCTGTGAAATAATAAATGTGTATTGTTCTAAGCCACTGAAAAAGAAAAAGAAAAAAAAAAAAGAGAGTACAGCCAAGAAAACCGTATGCGGCAGTTCTACTCTGTCATATGGGGTCACTGTGAGTCGGAACCAACTCCACAGCACCCAACAACAACAAAATGCTTCCCCCCAGGGATCCTGATTTAACTGATCTGGGACGAGGCTCAGGCATCATCTGTTTGCTTAAACAGCTCTACAGGTGATTCTAGTGGACACCCAGCAGGTTACACTTTAGAGTTAACAGCAGCGTCTTCTCTGAAGTAGGGGACCTGTGTGCTAAGTGAGAGGTGGGGCTGGTGGCAGGAGCCTGGGGGACTTTGGGGCAGCCACAAGACAGAGGAGCCCCTGATCCAGACCGCTGGGCCCTGGCCAACATTCCATCCAAGACAGATGTCTACCTCTCAGCTCTCTGTCACAGCTGGCCAATTCCATGGGTTCTGGGTCTGTCCTCTCAGGGGCCTGCTGCTCAGACGTAGTTTTTGGTTGGAAGAGAACAGTGTTTGTTTTCAGGTGTCTCCTGGCTGGCTGCAGGAGAGGGCCGTGCCGTCTCTGGGCCCAGCCTTGACCCACAGGATGCTCTAGTATCTCAAATGCCCACAAGAAGCCAACTTGGAAGAGTGTGGACGTCTCCCTGGGTAGGAGACACCCAAGGGGAGCATCCTTCTGCCAGCTGCGCATCAGCATCACCTGTGACTGCACAGGCCTGGCTGGCTCACGCTGCCGGGCTGCCAGGCCTGGTGAGGTTTCTGCTTTAGAGTCAGCCCCAGCCATTGCCAGAGGCTCTGATGAGCCCTGGAGGGGTCTGCCCTGTGGTTATGTGGCTGTGGGGAAAGAGGGTGGGTGAGTGTTCTCTGGCATGTGACAGCCCAGGGAAGGGCAACAGAGTGACTCCCCAGCCTGTGTGTTCACCAGAATACCCCAGCTTATACTCTTCTGTATGTCCTCTACGTCTTCCCACCTGAGTTCTCCTTTTCATCAGCCAGCCAGCATGGCTTGAGTGCCTCGTGGAGCTGGGCTGTCTGCCTCCCCCCACCCAGGCTAGGGCCCATTTCTGGGCAACCCCATCAGCTCTGCCTATCCCTCCTGCTTCCCTTTCCTTCTGGGTGTCAGCCACTCTGTGCTCCTTCCCTCTTACTGCTTGTCTCTCTCTTCTTCCTTCTTGGAGTGTCACCATTGCCCTTTCTCTGTCTCTGTCTCTCCTTCATTTGTTTAGCAAATATTGGGTGCCTGCTGTGTGCTGAGTATACAGAGATGTCCAAGACACGCCCCTGCTGGAGCTTAGAGTCGACTGGGGAAGACAGATGTGTAAACAGACAAGCACCGTGTGGTGTGGTAAGTGCTGGGGCAGCAGAATGAAAGAAGGCAGAAGGGGCCAAGGAGGAGGGAGTGACCAGCTCTGCTGGGTGGGGAGGGATCAGGGAAGGCTTCTCAGAGGAGGTGATATTTGAACTAGGACTTGAAAGATGACCAGGAATTCACCAGGGAGAGAAGCACAGGGAGAACGTCAGATGCAAGGCAGGCAGGTGTGAAGGGCTTCTGTGCTGAGGAGGCTAAGCAGCTCAGCTGAGCTGCACAGGGATGGGGTGGGGGTGGGGGGATACAGGTAGAAAGAGAAGCAGGAAAGCCAGCTGGGGAAGTGATGGGGAACTAATGAAGGAAAGCAGGTGGGAGAGTAGCAGGATCAGGCTCTGGCCCCAGATGACTCTGGTGGCAGTCTGGATGTGGGGGAAGGGCAGGGCATGAGAGCAAGACTTGGGCAAGTTTAGTCAGGGAGCAGGAGTCCCTGGATGGTGCAGACGGCTAAGTGCTTGACTACTAGCCAAAAGGTGGGCAGCTTGAACCCACTCAGAGGTGCCTTGGAAGATAGGACTGGCGATCTTCTTCGAAAGGTGGTGGTGGCAGTGTAGGTGTTGGCAGCAATATGATTGAAAACCTTGTGGAGCAGTTCTACTCTGAAAACTCTATGGAGGAGTCACACTCTGCACACTTGGGGTCGCCATGAGTTAGACTCGACTCCGTGGCAATTAACAACAGGGAGATGTTATCAGCTTCCAGGAAAAAGATGATGGTGAACTTGGATGGTACAGCAGGAATGGGGAAAAGGAGATGGTATTGAGAGTTAAGTAGAGGTAAGACTCTTGAGGGTTCTTGGTGACTGACTGGTTGTGGGGGATGGGGAAAGGAATGAGTTGAAGATTCTGGCTTGGGTCACTGTGTGGAGGATAGAGGTCACAAATATTGGGCCCTTGCAGAAGGAAGCAGATTTGGGAGATGACGCTGAGCTCACTTTGATGGATACATCTAGATGGCAGTTGAGGTGTGAAGCTCAGGAGGGGATGAGGTATCAGGGTTGGAGCGTAGATTTGGGAGTTGTCTGCCTCGTGGGGATATTTTGAGCCTGGGGGAGGCATCCGGGACAGAGAACAGGTGTCAGGTGTCCCTGTGAGGCCTCACCCATGAGTCTGCAGAAGGCAGCTAGACTCCTGTCTCTCTGGGTTCCCTACTTGCTGCCTCTTTCTCCCTCTGCTACCTTCTCTGTTCGTCCCCCCCTTCTTGACAGAGCCTTGCTCCTCTCCTTCCATCTCCCGTGCTAGGCTACTCATCCCTGACCTCTCAGCAGCCCCTCAGGCTGGGTGGTCCCCATACGGGCCTATAGTGTGATAAGCTTCGTAAGTATTTGTGGAAGGAATGAAAGAGCAAGCAGGTGGTGTGAGCTCCCCAGCTGGCCAGTGGGACTCTGGGGCAGGGCAGTCACCTGCTGTGACCTCCAGACAGTCATTCCTGCTTTAACCAGGCTCAGCAGAGTATAAGGGCCTTATCTTGGCAGTTTTCCAACCCTTTGAACTCTTTTTAATGTCAAAAAATACTGGGAAACCCTCCACCCCATTCCCACACAATAGCAATTATATTTTTGTGACATTGATTAAAAAAACATATAGATTGGAGGACCCCACATATTCCAGAGTCTGGATGAGGTAGGATGGGGGTGGATAGGTAGGAGATGTGGTCCACAGCCCACAGCGTATGAGTGACTATCTCAAGGAAAGTCTGTATGTGGGAATGGACTGAGGCTGTCAGACAGGTTGGGGAGATCAGACTGAGCCGGGCTGGTTCCCTACTCTCCAGCTCCTTGCTCTGGAAGCCTTCTTCCTAACCCTTAGGTTCAGGGCCCAGTTGGTTGTTGGGTGACCCCTGCCTGACTGGTTCTGCTGGTGAACTCTCAAGGACCACCTCTGTCCCCCAGACCTTTCCAAGCAGCATTGCTTCCATTTCCTTTTTTTTTTTTTCCATTCATCTAAGCAAAAAAGGAATCTTCAGATAGTGCAAAGGTTAAGCAATTAGACTACTAACCAAAAGGTTGGCAGATTGTACCCACCCAGAGGAGCCTCGGAAGACAGTCCTGGAGATCTGCTTCAAAAGGTCACAGCCTTGAAAACCTATGGAGCAGTTCTACTCTGCACACACGGGGTCACCATCAGCTGGAATTGACTTGGCAACTAACAACAACAGCAAGCAAGCAAGCAAACACACACTGGAGGGAGGAGACAAGACTGCCTAGTCGAAGTCTGAATTGTAGATAATTTTGAAAGCAGTGCAGGCCTAGTTGTTTGGGCCACTGGCAGGGTCTTGGGACCAACAGCGTTATCATGAGGCACCTAAACGAATGGCTTGTGACCATCCTGTTGATTTATACCGTTATTTTCTGCGTGGAGGTGCTGTGGGAAATGTGTGCAGCCTTCTTTTTTTATCCCCCTGGTCCATCTCTCCTCCAGCAGTCGTTCTTTACCTTGCTTACACTGTCTTCACACAGCCAGCAACACTCCTGTGTCTGATGAACATGTAGCAAGTGCCTGACTTCTTGGAGCCCCCGTCCAGTTGGGGAGGTGGACGGTCACAGCACTCCGACAGTGTGATAAATGCTGAGATGGAGATTCACGATGAGTGCTGCTGGGAGTGCCTGAAGCAGGGGTTACTCACCTCGGCTGGGGGAGGGGCAAAGGAAGGCTCCCCTCGGTGAGAAGTCATGGTTTAGCCTCAAGATGAATTTGGTTTAGAATCTATGCAAATGCTTGGAGGCAAGATTTATAATCCTACCCAGTTGATAAAGCTTGGAGTCCCTGGGTGGTGCAAACAGTTAATGTGCTCAGCTGCTAACTGAAAGGTTGGAGATTCGAGTCTACTCAGAGTTGCCTTCGAAGAAAGGCCTGGCGATCTATTTCCAAAAAATCAGCCATTGAAAACTCTGTGGAGCATGGTTCTACTCTGACACATTTGTTGTTGCCACGAGTTGGAACTGACTCCATAGCAACTGGCTATAAGGCTCACCTTCCGATTATTTCAGTCCACAGAGATCTATGTGTCCTTTGAGCTCTTGCAACCCCGAGAACCCAAATCGCACTCTCCAGGGTCTGATTACAACCTTGGGAATCCAAGGGTCAAAACACCAGCATAATCTGTCACTTTGCAAGATTCAGTAAACATATGTTGATGAGTGCGCCAAGACCTTCCATGAGGTTGAGGACAGAGGCCAGCAGCCCAGATGGCTGTGGCTGGGCTGATTTTGTGGGTGAGATCACCTGGCTCTTCACTGTGTGACACTGGGCAAGCCCTGTCCCTCGGCGAGTCTGTGTCTTCATCTGTACATTGGTATGTGGGGAAGGGGCTAGACTAAATAATCTCTGAGGGTCCTGGCAGGTCTTGGGCTGAGCCAGTAACTATTCTTGAAGAAGTGAATTTTGTCTTGCCCCAATTGCTGAGTGTGACCTAGAGTTGGGATTTGGAGCCTAGTCAGTATTTGAAGACTCCAGGTTCTAATTCCTTATCTGCTGAGGGTCCTTGTTACCTATGCCCAATCCAGACGCGTAACTTGGTGTTATGAATTGAATTGCTTCCACCAGAAATGTGTGTTAACTTGGCTAGGCCATGATTCCCAGTATTGTGTGGCTGTCCTTCATTTTGTGAGCTGATCATTTATCCCATGTGTTGTAAATCCTAACCTCTATGATGTTAATGAGGCAGGATTAGAGGCAGTTATGTTATTGAGGCAGGATGCAATTGACAGGATTAGGTTGTATCTTGACTCAATCTCTTTTGAGATATAAAAGAGAGAAGCGAGCAGAGACAGAGGGAGACCTCATGCCACCAAGAATGAAGAACCAGGAGGGGAGGGTGTCCTTTGGACCTGGGGTCCCTGTGCTGAGAAGCTCCTAGACCAGGGGAAGACTGATGATAAAGACCTTCCCCCAGAGCTGACAGAAAGCCATCCCCTGGAGGTGGCACCTTGAATTTGGACTTCCAGCCTCCTAGACTGTGAGAGAATAAATTTCTCTTTGTTAAAACCATCCACTTGTGGTATTTCTGTTATAGCAGCACTAGATAACTAAGACACTAGAGTATGGCAGGTATGGCAGATATTGCACCAGCTGTGGGTGCGTGGCACCACTAAGCACTTTCTACTAACCTAATGTGGCCAGTGGTGTATCTACAGAAAATGGCGCCTATGGCAAGCACTGAAATTGTGCCCCTGTCCAACTATCTGTCACCCCTCTTTTAGATAAGTTTACCATAGTATCAGCTCAAAAATACAAGTCAAGCTCGTTAGTTAACACATTACCATGCTTGAGGAAGGACATTGGGCCATACCAGGTTAATAGAAACTGCTCAGTGGTGCCACATGCCCAGGGTGGTGCCATACCCTAGATACACCACTGGCCCGATCACTGCACTCTCTCTTCTCTGGTCAGCCCCTGAGCCCACTCCATTGGGGGCCAAGGGGCCAATGTGACAGCTCTATTGATTCCAAGCCTACCTCCAGGGCAGATGTCCAGCACCAAGAAGCTGGGAACCCTGTTTTTTGAAGCTCCTTAGTGGAGGCAGGAACCCAAACGTCAATGGAGGGGGGAGGGTATCTCTTCCTTCCTGAGTTCTCTGGGACATTTTTTATTTTACAGTTTGAATTTTTCTTTTTAGTTGTGCCTTAGGTGAAAGTTTACAGAGCAAATTAGTTTCTCATTAAATAGTTAATACACAAATTGTTTTCTGACATTCGTTGCCAACCCTGCAATGTGTCAACATTCTCCCCTTCTCCACCCTGGGTCCCCTGTTTTCATTCATCCAGTTTTCCTGTCCCTCCTGCCTTCTTGTCTTTGATTTTGGGCTGGTGTGCCCATTAGTCTCATATACGTGATTGAACTGTGAAGCATGTTGCTCACGTGTGTTATTGTTGGCCCTACAGACCTGTCTAATCTTTGGCTGAAGGGTGGACCTCAGGAGTGACTTCAGTACTGAGTTAGAAGGGTGTCCAGGGTCATACTCTTGGAGTTTCTCCAGTCTCTGTCAGACCAGCAAGCTTAGTCTTTTTTTTTTTTGGTGAATTTGAATTTTGTTCTACATTTTTCTCCCACTCTGTCTGGGACCCTCTATTGTGATCCCTACCAGAGCAGTTGGTGGTGGTAACCGGGCACCATCTAGTTATTGTGCTTAGTTTGGTGGATGTTGTGGTAGGTGTGGTCCATTAGTCCTCTGGACTAATCTTTACCTTGTGTCTTTGGTTTTCTTCATTCTCCTTTGCTCCAGCTAGGATGGGACCAATAGATGTATCTAAGATGGCTGCTCACAGGCTTTTAAGATCCCTGATGCTACTCAGCACAGTCAGATGTAGAACATTTTCTTTATCAACTATGTTATGCCAATTGAGCTAGATGTCCCCAAGACCATGGTCCCCAGTCCTCAGCTTAGCAGCTTATTCCCTCAGGGCGTTTGGATATGTCTGTGCAGCTTCTATGACTTTGCCTTCATCAAGTTGTGCTAACTTCCCCGTCATTGTGTACTGTCTTACCCTTCAACAAAAAAACAAAAACCTGTTGCCGTTGATTCTGATTCATAGCGACCCTACAGGACAGAGTAGAAATGCCCCAGAGGGTTTCCAAGGAGCAGCTACTCATCTGCTATCTAGCGTTTTTCCCTCCCTACCTCTCCCCTCCCTCATAACCATCAAAGATTGTTTCTTTCTGTGTTAAACCTTTTCATGAGTTTTTATAATAGTGGTTTCATATAGTATTTGTCCTTTTGTGATTGACTTATTTCACTCAGCATAATGCCTTCCAGATTCATCCATGTTACGAGATGTTCCGCGAATTCATCATTGTTCTTTATCATTGCGTAGTATTCCATTGTGTGTATGTATCATAGTTTATCCATTCATCTGTTGATGGGGACTTAGGTTGTTTCCATCTTTTTGTTATTGTGAATAAAGCTGCAGTGAACATGGGTATGCATATGTCTATTCATGTGACGGCTCTTATTTATCTAGGATATATTTCTAGGAGTGGGATAGCTGGATCGTATAGTATTTCTATTTCTAGCTTTTTAAGGAAGCACCATATCGTTTTCCAAAATGGTTGTACTATTTTGCATTCCTACCAGCAGTGCATAAGAATTCCAATCTCCCTCTGGGACATTTTTGAGATGGTCTGGCTCTTAGGGCAGAGGGTCCTGACTGTCCAAAGGTGACTGAGGCTACTTCCTGGTGTGATGCAGGCCCCTCCTCTCATTCACACTCACTTGTGGGCTGACTGGAGACGACCTTCCCCTGGTCAGCCACATCAGCTACTCAATTTTGAAAGGCCTCCTGTGCTCAGCTTCCTTTCCGAGAACTGGTTGGTTTATGGTAATGCCGCCAGGCACTTCAGAAACTTTTGCTTTCACTAGTGAGCAAGTCTCAGAGTCCTGTCTCTCAATGTGCCTCCGTAACTGTGGGGCTGGCCTAACTCTGCCCAGCCTACTAGCTGCCTAGCACCCTGGATGAGTAGATTGATGTCACTTCTGGCCCAGGCATAGGCTGAACTTCAGGCTTCTAGGGAAGTTGATGTGTGAGGCTCCCCCACCTCTGTCAGCTGCCCTGGAACCCCTGCCTGAGCTGCTGCCTCCAGACTGTGACTTCTTCAACCTTACCCTGAAAAGCAGGCCCAGTCTTGGGTGGGGAGTAGAGGCAGGCTGCCCTGGGCATGGTGGGGCTGGTGGGCAAGATACCCCATCAAGCTGTCTTCCTGATGTGGGCCTATGTCTCCCTAGCAACCAACAAACGGATGGAAAGATGGCTTCTCTGAAGAGCCCCGTGGCCTCCACAGAGAAACTAGATATGGTTCAGAAGCACCCAGACTACAGGTGAGGTCCCCTCCAGTCAGATACACATAAAGATTGGTGGTTGGGAAGCCTTCAGGAGGTGACCTGTCAGAAAGGGGACCGAAAGTCTGGCTCAGGGGTCAGGGCCCCTCAGCAGGTCTGTCAGACAAGATCAGGTGCGTTTAGGGTGGTATGGCTGTGAACTGCGCAGGTCTGTTAGGTCAGGCACAGGCTGTCTCGGGGCCTCTTCTCCCACCCCTCAGGGCTGTCTCAGCGCACTGGGACCTAGCAGAATCCAGGCTTATCAGGTTACAGCCTCCTCCCTGCCCACCTGTGCTTGAGCCAGCCCCCTCCTTCAGGTCAGGTGCATGTGCAGAGCTCCTCAGTGCAGAGCTCCAGGCCACAGGGAGGGGGCTGCAAGGAGGGCAGTCCTGCAAGGATCATGGCCCATGGCCAGGCTCGGGAGCCATGAGTCTGACACCTCCATCCCATCCATTCCCCATCCTTGTCCCCATTCCTGTGCCTCCTGCTCCTTTATTCTTTGGCTTGCTCCACGGCTTACTGCTTGGCCAGAGAAATGGGAGAAGGTCTTTGACACCCAGGGGAGGGCAGTCCCTAAGCGTCTCCAGGAGGCTGAGGCTCAGGCTGAGCATACCTCCTGGGAGGACGCTGCTCGCAGGGACCCGAGTGCCCTTCTCAGGGATGAGCTGCCTGCTCCCTGTGCCTGGCACTCGGCTGTGGCCTCTGGATGAGGGCGCTTGGCTCCAATCTCTGCCTCAAGCTTCTGGCTCAAAGCCAGGGCACAACTGGCTCTGAGGACACATGGGAAGGACTCGAAAGTTCCTTGTCCCTGGAATGGAATGTCTCCTTTGCAGCTTGCGCTGGCCGGAAGGACTGAAGGGCGAAGAGATAAAGAAGTGCAGCCGAGAAGGGGTAAGTATGTGAAGGCCAACTTCTCACTGCCCGACAGAGGGGCCCTGGGCTGCCTAAACTCAGTGACTGTTGGCTCCTTGGTCACCAGGCTTGTCACCAGGCAACAAAGAGCCTCACAGAGACCTGAGTGGGTGTCCCCTCCCGGACAGGAGGTGTGCATCCCCCTCCAGTCACAGGCTACATGTCATGACCCAGTGTCACCAGGAGATAAGCTGTGCTTGGAACTCAGCCCTCCACACCCCCTGGCTGCTTCATGCTAAGTCCCTGGGGGGGCCCTTGTGGCATTATTTCCTGGTGGTGTGATCTCCCAGAGTTGCTAAGACCCAGCCCGTGTGTTTACAGACACTACAGAGTAAATACAACCAGCAGTACCACAAGCTGTTTAAGGACATCCCCTTGGAAGAGGTGGTTCTCAAAGGTGAGGCGTCTCCCTCGTGTGGCTGGGTAGGCCCCCAGAGTGCCTGGGGCCCAGATCCTCTCCTCTGGTGTGTCCAAAGCACAACTTAGATTGGGGAACTGGTTGCCCTTTGGATGTGGTTGGTTCTTTTTTCTTCAGAAGTGTGAGAAGACTGGGCTGGTTTGGGAAATGAAGTTGAATTTATGAACTCAGGGCTTCCGAATCGTAACTTTTGTTCTGCTCTTATGAATGATGGTTTTTCCTGCTCAGGCTCTGGCAGAGCCTGGGGAACACATACGTGATCAAGGCCCTCTCCTCAGGGCAGGGCAAGGCAAAGGGTTCTGCCTGAGGTAGGGTGAATCCCGGCTTGGGGGCTAGGCAAGAACCTGTGCAGACCCTTTGGGGCATGAGTGGAGAAAGAGGAAACTTCTAGCTCTCTGGTGGGGTGAGGTGGGTGGGGCAGTCAGGATTCTCAGGAGAAGGGCTCGTGAGGTGCTGGGGGAGTGGATTATTTGGGGCCTGGGATTGGGAAGGGGGAGTCTGGCAAGGACAGGTCCTGAAGCTGGACTGTGGACTCCAGCATGTGAGAAGTCAGGGCCTGGGGCATCCTGGGTTGAACTTGCTCAGCAGCCTTCTCTCCTCTGACTTCCCAGTGTGCTCCTGTGCCCTCCAGAGGGACCTCCTTCTCCAAGGCCGGCTCTACATCTCCCCGAACTGGCTCTGCTTCCATGCCAGCCTCTTTGGCAAGGATATCAAGGTAGTAATGAGTGGTAAGGGCTGCCATGGCCCAGTGAGGCCAGAGCCCCCTGCCCTGAGGGTGCATCTCAAGTCCTACCTGTCCCTCTGCATGCTGGGCACCTGCTGAAGCCTCTCACTGGTTGGATGAGCAGCTGCAAGGCTTCCCACTCGGTGTCCAGGGAAGCAGCCCTGCTCCTTCCAAACAGGGGGCCTCATCTGGACCTCACATCTGACCTGAGCTGGCCTGTTCACAACCAAATTATTATGCCTGTAGGTGTCTCAGAAATGCCTTCAGAATCAGAGTGGGATGTCATATAACTGTAGCCAAAAGGTAGCTCAAGGAAGTCTATTGTTAGAATGTGGTATTCACCAGAGCAACTGTCCTTGGCCTCCTGGATAACAAAGGTTAAACTGAGAGCCCAGAGCAGCATGTGCTGCCAGGGCTGGGCTGGGGATAATTGGAAGGGGAGCCTGGATGAGGTGGAAGGTTTGCATACTCCCCCACATGGGACCAGGCTTCTCCATAGTGTCCATGTTTGGCTCACTGCCAGCTGTGGCTGGGGCCCCATGTAGGGAGTGGAAGGACCATGTCCTTGGGGCACGTCTTGACAGGAGCATCCCTGTCCCCCTTCAGGTGGTCATTCCTGTGGTATCCGTGCAAATGATCAAAAAACACAAGATGGCACGACTCCTTCCCAATGGACTGGCCATCACCACCAACACCAGCCAGAAGGTGAGCGAGTCCCTGGGCCACAGCTCCCGTCAGTCTCCACACCCAGCCCCACGAGTCCCATAGCTTGACTCTGGCACACCCAGGCCTTCACGTCTCCCCACTCTGCAGCTTTCCAGTGGGTGTTTCGGGCACTGTAAGACACTGGGACAGAGGTTCCTAGGCAGGGGGTCCCTTTGACCTGTCACTGACCCATGGGGCGGTGGGGGGGGGGCTGCTGGCACAGCAGGGGTCTCATCTTACCCCACCCCTTTCTGTTTTCTTTGTCCCAGTATGTGTTTGTATCACTGCTCTCCCGGGATAGTGTATATGACCTGCTGAGGAGGGTCTGCACCCATCTACAGGTATGGAGCTCAGGGGCAGGAGTTGGGCCAGGTGGGCTGCTCAGGCCTGGGCTCAGGTCTTGGGTCAAGGCTATTGGGGGAAACTGGCCCCCCATTTCTCCAGAACAGGGGGCAGGGCAGGGAGAGGGGAGTAAAGGCTCAGCTCAGTGTCCTGGGGCAGTACTTGGACTGTGTGTCTGTGCATAAGCATGTCTCTGAGTCCAGTGGGTCCTTGTGTATCCTCACTGGCATGTCCCCACCTGTGCTTCCTCAAAGCACAGACAGACAAGAGCATGTGACTGCTTCCCAGTGTGCCCTGCAACTCCCTCTGGCCTATGGTGAGGAAGAGGAGGAGGGAGGGAGAAGCTGCATGGGAAGACTCCCCTGGATCTGCTGCTCTGCTTCAGCATAAAATTCTGGGAACGAAGCTTCATCTGACACAAAAAGTGGCTTAGTTGGAGGCAAAGCTATCTCGGGAAGTGCTAACTCCTCCCCATGCCAGATGGACAAGTGACCCCTGTTCTCCTTCCTCCTCAGCCTTCCAGCAAGAAGAGTCTGAGTGTGAGAGAGTTTCCAGAGGAACCTGACTGCGAGTCTCTGGTGAGAGCTGAGGCTCAGAGCAAGGGCTGCTGGCCTGAGATCACCCGGGGCTCAGTGGCTTTGGGGCTCCCAGGCAGGAGCTCCCAATGTAGAACTGGAGCGCCAGGCTTGGGGGCCCATGGCCATGCTGTGCCAGGGGGTCCCCTAGACCCACCGTACTCCACACAATGCAGAGCTCCTAGGTCCTGGGCAGATTTCCTGCCTTTCTGAGCAGAATGGATGTCCAACCCCAGGAACAATGCCCAGGGTGGATCCCACACCTGTACAGACACAGGACCAGTGAGCCATCTTCTTTCCTGTGGCTGAGTCGGGAGGGCCTTTGAGAGGATACAGATGTCCCTGGGGAAAAACTCACAGGCTATCACTGTGGAACCCAGACAGACTAACTCCAGGTTTGCCGAGGTCCCAGGGACCTCCTTTGGTGGCTGGGGCCCTAGGTAGGCAGAGTTGAGCTTCCAGAGCAGGGAGTGTAGGGGTGGAAATGACCTGAGGGTGTTTGAAGCCTGCTTCAGTAACTATTGAGCATTTAGCCAAGCACACAATATGCACAACACCATGCAGGGAGCAGAAGGTGGTGTTCTCATTTTGTTGATAGCGACCCGAAGGCCCCCTGCCAAGGTCAGTCACAAGCTTAGGGTTTGAGCCAGGATTAGAAGGAACCATGACATAATCCATCTAAGACATATTGTGCCCTGCTTTCTTGACTTGGCTGATTCGAGCATTACCTGAGTTGGCTCATGTCTAAAATATCACTGTGGTTCCCACTAGCAGTCTTCAAAAAGCGTTGTTTCCTGGGACCACGGTAAGGGAGGTGAGCGTGAAAGAAGCGTTAAACCAGGGGTTGCAGGGAAGGGGGAGGCCCTGACCCAGCCCACAGTTCGAGTAGGGCCTTCCTTGAGCTCTGCCCAGACTTCTGGGTAGAGTGAGGCACTGGTTGGTATCACTCTAATTAACACCAACCACATTTCCATGCGGACCTTCAGCTTCTTATTTAGATCTTGAGAACAGCTGCAAGTGAACTCACTCTTACTCGCACGTCCCCCGCCCAGGTGGCAAGAGGAGAGCTAGTGTGAGTGGCAGGCAGGACATGTGTGGGGCTGAAGGGAAGCTCAGTGCTCCTTGGTCAGGACCCTGCTCCTTGCTTCTGGTAGGAGGGCGGGAGGGGAGTGAGTTGGCAGAGTGGCTGGTCATAGCAAAGGAGCAGACAGGAGAGACGTGTGGTTGCTACAGCAATGGTTCCCTGTTCCTGATACCTGCTTCCACCCCTGGCGAGGCATCCACATCAGTAATTTCTAAAGACAGCTGTGATAAACCTGGTACAAGCCCCTTACGGCATGTAAGATCCTAAGGGCCATGGTGAGACAGCTTCTCCCACCTTCTCTGCAGGAAGTCCTCATCCCCGAGATGAAGTGGAGAAAAGTGTGCCCTGCCTCCAGGTCCCTGTCCCTCCCAGAAAACATCCCTTGCATTCCTCAGGCATCCATGGGCTCCACGGACAGCCTCTTCCCCTCCAGGAAGCCTTCAGGGTCTGGTGAGTTCAGGGGGGCTTCTCCCTGGCAAGGAGTCCCTGGGTGGTATAAATGGTTAAATGTGTAACTATTACCTAGAAGGTTGGCAGTTGAAACCCACCCAGAGGCATCCTGGAAGAAAGGCCTGGCAATCTCCTTCTGAAAGGTGACAGCCTTGCAAACCCTATGGAGCAGTTTTACTCTGTAACACATGGGGTTGCCATGAGCTGGAATCCACTTGGACGGCAACTAGTTTGGTTTTGGTTGTCCATGGCAACGGCTTGCAAAGGCTAGGCTTTCCCTTCTCCCTCATCACAGCCAGCAGAGCTTCTGAGAGCCGTTTCTTTCTGCAAATCCATCAGGGAAAGTCAGGAGCCCAAGCTGGCCCAGGCAGCTGCAGGGAACGAGGGGAGGCTGACGTGTCCCTGGCTGGGCTGGGGTCCTCCCTGCCCCAGCAGGATGCCTAACTGCTCTCCCATTGCAGAGGATGCCGTCTGTGAGAAGGACACCGTCTGTGAGGAGGACACGCTGGAGGAGGAGCCCGAGAGCGACAGGGAGCTGAGGCTCTGGGATTATCGGCTCCTTAAAGTCTTCTTCGTGCTGTAGGTGACGACACTGGGGAAGAGGGCAGAGCCACCTGGGTGTCTAGGTGTAGGGGGCAGGGGTCTTGGTTTGTGGGGTCGCCATTATCCAGAGCCAGGGGAAGGTTCTGAGTCATCTACAACAAAAAGCAGATTTGGGAACCAGCTGTAGGATTCTGTACACTAAGCTCCAGCAACCACTTAAATGAAAAAAATTCATCTTGCTCCTTGTGGTGACGAGGCTGCTCGGCAGGCCCTTCTGTAGCAAGAGAAGTCTCTCCAGTTTCTGTTCTTGAAACCCTGTAATCTGGGGTTAAGTCTGTGCAGGGGAAAGGGCAGAATATACAACTGTTGAGAAAAGGAGAAGCTGCTGCACATGGTGGGGGAGGGCTGGGCTCTTTGACAGTTTGTGCTAGAATTCAGATTTACTTTGTGTGACATCTAGACCAATTCAGAGCCCTGGGCTTCAACTGCTGCCTTTTGGCCTCTGCTGTGATTTCATTTTCCTTAATCTCTTAGTCAAATGTCAAATCCTATGTGTATTTTTCGAGGGGAAGGGCCTTTCCATGTGTTGGTTCTGGAGAAGTCATCGCTGCCCAGAGTGGTGAGGGGATGCAGCAGAATTGCAGAGGCCATCAGAGAGTTGAGGAGGAATAGTGACTGGGGGGAAGCATGGCCTACCCACTGCCCACCATTAGGGAAGTTTTTAGAACCCCTGACTTGTCTGTCCCTTCGCCTAAGGACCAGTAGAGTGTGAGCATGGTGGGATGTTTTGTGAACAGCCAACCCAATTTCACCTCACCTAGCTTCACCACCTTCCTCTGGCCCTGCTGGCTGGGTTTTGACTGTTAACCTCAGCACCTGCTGGGGTAATCTGCTTGTGAACTCAGGGGGTGATCTTAGTGGCCTCTCAGAGGAGGCGCAGGACCAAGGTGGCTGGTCAGAGGGAAGGTGAGATGACAGCTTTGGCCAGAGCCCCCTCCAGGGCACAGCAGAAGGGTCCAGAACTCCTGCTGGGCTTCGAGGACACCTCCACTGGGCCTAGTCTCACAGCTCTCACGAGGCCTCTGGGAAGAAAGATGCCCAGGTCTGAGCAGGGCTGTAGGGAGATGGGTTCTTTAATTCCTCCAACTGCAGGAATAGCTTAGTCCCCACTCCTGTTTCTGGTGAGTCTCTAAAAATGCCTTTTCTCTAGAAGAGAGATTCAACTTCTTGCCTATCTTCCTCCAGGATTTGCTTCCTGGTCATGTCCTCATCCTACCTGGCCTTCCGCATCTCCCGGCTGGAACAGCAGTTGTGCTCCCTGAACTGGAATGGCCCAGTCCCTGGGTACAGGTGAGGCCCTTTATCTTCCTAACGCTTCCGGAATCGAGGGTGAGGACGGGAGCCAAAGTCTAAGGCCAGGCTACCTGTTACCCCAGCTGGACTTGGCCCCCTCTGGCTAAGCTGGCTTGATGGTCCAGAGCAAGGTTGGGCTGTGTGTGCAGGGTACACAGATCCCACCCCTCTCCCTTGTCGAGGGGAAGGATCCACTGACCCTTAGGCCCTTGTTTACCTTCTGGGCCTTTCCCCTGATCTGGGCATTTCTCCTGTGTGCAGGTAACAGCCACCTGGCCTTTGTTCCCACTCCTACTCCAAGAGGAACTCCCTGGGTGCTAAGGCTCCACCAATGATCCCCTTGGTTTATGCTGCAGCTGTGCTGAGACTCAGAATGAAGGAACAGATTCCAGATCCCTTCTCCTTCTCCTCCCAGCTCTCCTCTCTCCTCCAATGAGTGATCTGAAGTACCTGTTTACAAAGTAACCAGCTCCTAGAATATTTGGACTCAAAGAAAAAGCTAGATTTTGGAACCAGCTGTGGGATTCTGTACGCTAAGCTTCAGCAACCACTTAAATGGAAAAAAAAAAAAAAAATTCAACTTGCTCCTTCGAAACAGTTCTGGCACAGGAAGATCACCAGGGCACCCCAAGGGACAAAGGCCATGCTCTGATACTAGGAATGTGGCTCGCTGACTGTCACATGGCTCGCTCCAGTGGAGGGTCAAAGGCTAGAGCACAAACTAGCAGAGTGGGCTCTGGTCCCTCCCACGTGCTGGGCTCTCACTTTGGCCCCCTTGCAGGGAGCCAGGCACTTATCAGGCCCCAAGAGTAGAGGCCCACCAGGGCTGACTGGAGGGAAGTGGGAGGCAAGCTATGAATGGGAGAGGAGGGCTTGTGGCCAGGATTACAGCAAGAGATGACTTTTCATGCTCTGTGCTGAAGCTCTGTGCTGGCTCCTCAGGAGGAGGCTGGCCGAACCTGCGGACAGTAGCCATAGCAGGGGATAGTGGCAGGGGCTGGGAAGAACAGGAGGTTCTAGAACTCTGTGCCCTCAGCCACCACTTCCTGGGAGACAGGTGGAACAGGGCCTTTGATCACTGTGGCCACAGACCTGGCACTGGGTGTTCCCCTGCTGTGCACAAACATTTCCAAGGTACCCCAGGCCCTGGAAGTAGGGGATGGGAAGGGTGGACTGGGTGGGGGCCTCGACTTTTTGTACTCCCTGCCTGACTGCCTGGATCTCAGGCATGGCCAATAGCAGCCTGTTGGGGAAGCCTGGCTGGGCAGCTGGGCGTGATGGTGTTGGGTCACTATGGGGCAGAGCTCTCTCGTCACCTGTAGTCGGTGTGCTGCAGGCTGTACAGGAGGGGCCTCCACTGCATAGGCTTTGTTCTCCACAGATAAGTTGGATGTGTCCAAGGTGGGCCTGGTACAGTGTAGGGAGCAGGCCAAGGGGGTTGTGTGTGATACCCTTGGGGACAAGAGAGGTGGGGATCAGAACCGTGGACACAGTGGTAGCTTTGACTTGGAGAGGCCTCTGTCAAAGCCTTCTCTATTCTAAAAAGCTTCTTTGTGCCCCAGAACCTTGGCCTCTCCCTGGACTCCATCTGCCAAGATACTGCCTTTGGAGGTTTAGGAAGGGCCTTAGTGAGGAGGCCCAGAGGAATTAGGGAAAGTCACTGGTGGTAAAGAAGGTGGTCAGAAATAGCCACTGTTTTTCCCCCATTCAGACACCTGAGAGGTTAATCAGGGGAGAAATCCAGGTGGAAATTATTTCAGAGCTGTGATAGTGTGTCTTCTTTATGACAAACCCAAATGAGGATTGGAGGGACTGATAGTAGGTAACAACTCTTGGAGCTCAAACTAGAGGTCCCTCTGTCCTTTCCCCATCCCAGGTTCTAGGATTAAGCTTAGAGCCTTGTGGGTTGCTTGCACTAAATTTGTATGTCTCAGGTGAAACTCACTATCCTCATTCTCACCATAGTGACACACTGGATGGATGCCTATCCTTGGAGTCAGTCTTCTTCATCCTTCCTTTCCATTATATTTTCAGGGAAATACTCCTTCTTGCCCCAGCACCTCCCCTCCCTGGTCCTTGCTGAAGAGCAGGGAGAACAAATCTGTTCTCTGGGCCTTGCTAGGCTGAGCCAGAGGCCATGAGAGGTGCCAAGTCATGGGTGGCTGTGCCAATACGCTGGTGAACCTGGTCTCCAGCCATAGCCCCAGGCTCAGAAAGGGCAAGAGGCTTGCTGTAGCGCAGGTGGCTTCGGAGACCCTCTTGGGGCCCAGTGCTTTGAGTGGTGTGGGTATAGCTGTTGTAGCTTCTGTTGTGTTCATTTATAAACCCTATGTGTATTTATACAGACCTGCTTGCTTCTCTAATTCCCTGAATTTGGTTCAACCACCTTTGGGTTGTTCCACTATGGCATTAGCCTTCGAAAATGTTTTTAAATAAAAACAAAATCTGATTTTTCTACAGTCCTGTGGTATGTAGTAAAGTTCATTTTCATCCTCTGACTACTCACTGAAGGTATGCTTCCTGACATCATACTCAACACCAAGGAGAAGAATGGAGCCCAAGTCATTCCCAGAATCCTAAGTACTCTGCAAATCTCGGAACTTAGCTGAACCAACTCACACTTCAGGCAGATAGGGAAGGGTAGGGATGGCCTCAGCAAACCATCACAGCCTTCTGCCTCTGTTGGATGGATACTGGGACTGCTTCCCCATTTCTCCTGGGCAACTTCAAAGCAATATCCCTGGTTCAAATAGTACTGTGCTTCAGATTCGGGAATTAAAGTCTGGAACTCAGAGCCAGAAAACTCCCCTAGCCTTTCTATGATTTACAGTCTAGGTAAGGAGGTTAAAATCTGATTTGGGCCATACCACCTTTCTTTTTTCTTCAAAGGATGTCCCCCTCTAGTAGTGATTGATTCATTCAATAAATATTGAGCCCAGATTATAGGCCAGGTACTATGCTAGACCCTGGGGACACAGCAGTGAACATGTCAGGCAATGTCTACATCCCCGTGGAATTTACACTCCATGTAACAGGTACACATGTAAACAAGGTGATTGCAGGCTGTGATTAAGTTTCATGAAAGAAAGAAATAGATAAAAAAGGGAGACGGCGCTACGTATCTGTTGCTGCCGAGTTGATTCTAACTCATAGTGACCTATAGGACAGAGTAGAACTGCCCCGTAGGGTTCCCAAGGCTGTAATCTTTATGGGAGCAGACTGCCACATCTTTCTCCGGTGGAGTGGCTGGTGGGTTTGAACCACTGAACTTCTGGATAGCAGCTGAGTGCTTAACCACTGCACCACCAGGGCTCCTCCATGGCTCTAGATGGGGTGGTCAAAAAAGGTCTCCCAGGTGACATCTGAGCTGATGCCTAAAGGATATGGAGCCAGTCATGGGAGAAGCTGGGGAAAGAGCACTCCAGGCAGAGGGATCTGCAACCGCAAAGGCTCAAAGGCAGGAAAGAGCTTAGTCTCTGAGGAACAGAGAGATGGTCTGCGTGACTCTAGGACGCTAATCAAGTAGGACGGAGACATGAAAAGAGGCTGGAGATGTGGGCAGGAAAAGGGAGTTTAGATTTTATTATGATTGCTGGGTACTGCAGCTCAGATCAGAAAGTGTGGATGGGTGGTTGCTGAAACCAAGAGCTTTTCTTTGCTTAGAGGAAATAAGCACCAAGATATAATATGCAGGAAGATATGGCTGATAATCTACAGACTTCGAGAAACCAATACAATGAAAATAAAAATATATATATCCATTTCTCACTGTTCCCAGAAACTGGTCCATAGTGGCAGCATCATAGAGAGGGTACATATTCATATATTTATAATTTTTAAGTTGAAATGACCTAACTTTATAAGGGAAAAATAACTGCCTTAAAATTGGGGAAACAAGGAAATACATATTATGTTGGAGCCTCGGTTTTGCAACATGGGCCTTAGTCAGATGAGGAAGGGCGTGGGACCAGCAGGAGTTCTAGTGGAAAGGGCATCCAGGGCTGAGGGGAGCTCAGAGGGAATGTCATCCCACCACAGTCCTGAAGTAAGAAACTGCCCCCCACCATGCCCACATCCAGGCTCCAGGCCAACCAGCCACGGCCCTCTCACCTGGTTGCCATGGCATTAGGAAAGCTACCAAACGGGAGGAGGTATTGAAGCCTGTGCTCCTCTCTCCTAGCTGCTAGGCCACAGGATCAGGGAGTCCTAGGGCAGAGAAACTTTTCAGAGAAGGATTGCCCATTTGCCTCACAAATGGACTGAGACCAGATCCCTAGGCTCAAGCTGAGACTTGTTAGAAGGGAAACAAGCTTTATTCTTCTCTCTTTGAGGGGGAAGGGATGCCAACTGGCCCACTAGGCGGCAGCAAAGGTCCTGCAAGAACACCCGGAGCTGAACGGGTGAGGAACAGAGTTCATTCTCATTTCTCAGATAAAGGGCCTCCTGGGTGAAAAATGGGTCCAGGCCTCTTCCAAGTGCAGTGCACTCTGCTATCCCATATAAGAAGGGAATCTTCAGCAGGGTGACGTGGCCATTTTCCCCCAAAAAACAGCTTTCCCTTTTGGATCCTTCTCTTCTCAACTCCACCCCCACTCTTCTTTCATAGCATGGGGAAAGGCCTGAGGCGATTCTGAAAGGAAAATATTTACAAGGCTCTCCAGACCTTCTAAAGGTCAGGACTGTAGGAAGGCAAAACTGGCAGATGTGAGGAACAAATGTGTGTGTGGGGTGTGTGTGTGTAGTGGGGGCAAAGTCAAACAAAGGTGGGGAGCTCAGCTTCTCTCCCAACCAGGGCACAGAAATCCCAAGCTCTTCCCAGGGCTGACAGCCATTGGGACTAGCATCTCCTTTCACTCAGAACACTTGGCAATCACAGAAATCTGGCTCCTGCAAAACGCGATTTCAGGATGGCAACCATACTCCTCCCCCTCCCTCTTTTGTTTAGAAAGCTGGCGCTGGACCTGAGAGCAGAGAAGTTTAAAATTTAAAAATTACGTATGCTTTGCTGATTGACGGTGAGAGGGAGGGAGGCGATTAAGCCTCCAAAATGATAATCCAGAGAAACCTGAGTTCATCATCCCTCTGCGTGTCTGACCTCCATAGTCAAGGAGCACCTGGCGCCCGGCGGGGCCCTGCTTGCTGGGCTGCCTTCATGTTGGCAGGGCTCCTTGCCTTCCCGGAATGTGTTCCTTCTTGTTTGCCATCCAGTGCCTGGCTCAAAGCCAAACCTGGGCTGCTCGGAATACCAGGCCCCCACTCACTTATCCTCTCACAGGATCTGAGGCAAGGCTCTCTTCCACTTGGGGGAAGGCCAAGCCCTAGCTGCAGCCTCATCCCACTGGTGCAGACTTCACTGAGGACATCAGACCCTCCAGTAGCAGAAAGCAGAAGCACTTAGGAAGGACGCAGCTGGGGTCCCCGACAAGCAGAGAGCGTTGCATGTTGATGTCTTATCCTACTGGCAGCCTTCTAAATTGGGCCAGAGTGGGCAAAGTGTTACTCACAAGCTGTTCATTAACTTGTTAAATGCAGAAAGGTTGGCTTCTGCACCACTTTGGGAAAATGTGACACCCACTGCTCCTGGATTCGGTCTAGCATGAAGGCGTGCTAAATGGTGTAGGATTTCTGATGGAAGTTTTTCTTTGCTGTTAGTTCCAAACACCAGGCTAGTCTGCATGGCAGACTCTCTTGGTAATTACATTTAAAGGATTTATTAAGTGCCTTCTATGGGCTTCTGAATGTATGCTTCTATAGATACTATAATTTTCTTAGTACTTACTGTATACCAGGCCCTAAACAAGATGCTTTTTATACTCATTATCTCATTTGATACTCAATATAAGAGCCTCTCAACATAATACAGTTTCTACACTTTACACTGTGGAAACTGAGACTGACGGGTGAGAAATTACTACGTGGACCCCTTCAATGAGCTTACTGAGGAGGCAAGATAGAGGGAATAGCCATCCAACAGTGTACGACGTGTGAGTCCATGATAAGTGCAGGAGTGGTACAGGCATTCCTGGCCTCTACCCACTAGACGCCAGCAGCACTCCCCCTATTCCTGGTTGTGACAACCAAAAATGCCTCCAACATTGCCAAATGTCCCCTGGGGGGCAAAACTGCTCCTCGTTGCGAATCACTGATCCAGATGGCAGGAGATTAGGGCCTGCATCTCAGAATATTGGCAGGTATTTTCCCAGCCAACTGCGTCAGTCTATTGACTTTTAGAATAGCTGACAAAAGAAAACTGGTTTCCTTGCCACAGGAAATTCATCATCGATGCCAAAGAACTCAATGGCAGAGATAAAAAAGCCTTCAGAAGTAGATCATTCTGCATATTAGAAACCTCCAGAGGATACCCCAAAGCTACAGATAATGTGCTCTAGACTCACTACCAAGAAAGTGGCTGATATCAGGGTTTCTCTCCCTACCCTACCCGAGTCACGTTACAGTATGCTCAATGGCCACAGTCAGTAAGGAATGTCCAACTTGCCTGCAGAATTTGTGTGCCATCAGTCAGAGCAGCTACTGATCTGAATTTTGCTAGGTTTGCATTCACCCCTCTAAATGTTTGCTTTTGGCAATTAGTAGAGTGGACGGATAGAGCCTGGCCTACCAATGAAGAGATCTGATTTACCAAGATGTCTCTGAGTCTAAAGCATTGAAGTTGAGTCCGCTAGCTCGCTGCTTATTTTTGTAAATAGTTTTATTGGAACACAGCCACATCCACTTGTTTCTATATTGTCTCTGGCTGCCTTGCAGCAGCAACAGCAGAGCTGAACAGCTGTGACAGAGACCACAAGAGACAGAGACCTTAAGCCTAAAATACTTGTTACCTGACCCTTTAAGACAAAGCCTGCTGATCCCTGGTCTACAGGAAGATGCCCGTGTTATACAAAATTGTGAACCCAGATTCTCATTCTGCTGGTGAGAATAACAGATTTTCATTTATTCTTTCATTCAGTAATCATCACTGAGTGCCTACTATGGGTTAGGCACTGTGCTAAGGGTTTGGAACATATTGGTCAACAAAACAGATACTTATCTTTGCCTTCAAGGGGCTTGTATATTCTAGCAGTGGGTGGGGGGAGAGATAGACAATAAACAAATAAAGATAATAAAGATTATGTAGTATGTTATAAGGTGATAAGTGCTAAAGGATTAAAAAAAATAGAGCAAGAGTGGTCATCAGGAACAATGGTTGGGGGAAGTTGCCACTAAGACAGTAGTCAGGTAAAGTCCAGTTGAGAAGTTGACATTTGAGCAAATACTTAGAAGTGAAAGAATCAGCTGCGTGCAGCATTCCAGGCAGAGGAACAGCCAATGCAAAAGCTCCAAGGTGGAAGGGTGCCTAGGTTGTTCAGGAACAGCACAGATGTCAGTATGGCTGGAAGAGAACAAGGGAGGCAGCAGCTAGCAGATGAGGTCAAAGAGGTAATGGGGGAGGGCATGGAGTCCATATAAGACCACTGTAGGAACTCTGACCTTTACCCTGAAGAGGAGCAGAGAAGTGAATAATAAGCTTTTAGTATAAGGTTTTAAAATGATCATCCTTGCCTGCTAGGGAGGGAAAGGTGGAAGCAGGGAGATCAGTTAGGAGACTTTTATGGTGATCCAAGCAAGAGATGGTGGTGGCTCTGACTAGGATGGTAGAAGTATAGATAGTGGAACTGGGCTGACTCTGGATATATTCTGAAGGCGAAACCAACAGGATTTCCTGTCAAACTGGAGATGAGGGTATAACAGAAAGAGAATCATCAAGGATGACTACATGTTTTTTGGCCTACAAGGATGGACAGAGTTGCCAGCAACTGAGATGGAGAAAGCTATGAGTGGTTCATGTGGCTTTTGGGAGGAAGGTCAGAAACGTAGTTTTGGACGTGTTAAGTTTGAGATGGATTTTAGGTACCCAATTGGGAATGTCAAATGGGTATATAAGTTATATGGATCTGGCATTCAGAAGAGAAGTTTGGGAGATACAAATTTGGGAGTTGTTGACACAGGATGGTATTTAAAAGAATGACACTGGATGAGATCACCAAGGGATTGTGTGTCTGTTGATAGGGAAGAGGAGAGGACTGAGCCCTGTGGTATACCCTCGATAAGAGATTAGGAAGAAAAGAAGGAATTTGCAAAGGGACTTGAGGACCGCCTTTGAGGTAGGGGGAAAACAGAAGAGTATGGTGTCCTGGAAGCTAACTGCCATGTATCAAGGAGGAGAGTGTGACAAATACTCATGATAAATCAAGTTTCTTTTAATGTGGTTCAACAAAAGTTCTTTTTCACTTGAGGGTAAACCAGAAGTCCAACCTGGACAACCCCACGTCATTTAACTTTTAGGAATCATTCTTTTAGTAGATCATAAAAATGGCCTGAGCGTACTTCTAACCATTGTGGGAAGTTCTAAGACTACCAATTTATCGAAGGGCTTCCAGGGTTGCTTCTGCATCTCCTGGGTCAGAACATGATGAAGCCTGCTTGTTCACTATCCCCTGTTTCTTCAGTTATTGCCCTCTTGCCTCATGATGGTGTCACTCCTCATCCTTCATTCCTCCAAATGATCTGCCACCTGCATGTACTGAGATATCCAAACTGCATGAAAGGTTTAATGGTTAACAGAAGGCTACAGGACAAAGCAGAAAACACCTTCAAATTCAACGCATACATGCCTGCTTATAGAAATTTAGCAGCCATTCTCTGTCTCAGCAAATTTCTCACTGGCCTCAGTAGGCCCCTGCCTCCTGTCAAGCTTCTGGTATCTCAATTCTCTTCACCAACCTCCCCTATTTCTTTCTGTTCTTAGGCCTCATTCGCTTTCTCCAGGGCATTTAATGGAAACTCAAATTTCCTTCACTTTATTATTTGGAGTAACTGATCTCTCTTTGTATCTTCCTGATCCACCCATGAAGTTCACCGTTCTCAACTTTCTCAACCAAAAAGGTCCATCTAGATGTCCACCTCAACAAAATAACTAGCTCTCTAGCAATAAATTAGGCCACATCCCTGGAAATCAGAAAGACTACATTCAGTTTTCCATAGCAATTTTTTCCCCTTTCTGTTAAGTAAAACAGAAAAAACTACTACTAACAAACAACTAGGAGGCAGTATAGCATGGCGGTTTAGAATACAGGTTCTGGAATCAGTAGATCTACATTTAAACCTTATCGATTTATTTAATCTGGGCAACTCCAAGCCTCAGTTTCCTCATCTCTAAATGTGGGATAATAATAGTACCTACCTTACAGGTTTATGGTGACTATTAAATGAGAAAATTCAAGTCAAATCCTTAGAAGTCCCTGCCACATAGAAAGAGCTCAATAAATGTTAATTATTATTTATTAACCTTTAAGAAATAAACAAATATAAAATCCAACGTCGGTAGGGCTAAATGGAACTAAATATAGGTTTATATTACAGTTTTAATGGTACTATCAATGACTCTTTCTTTTTAGAAAACTCTCTGGCTATTCATACGAAGGAATATAAATTGTTGATGTTTTGATGTCTGAATTCCACTTTTGTATTCTTTAAAGAGATAATGTGAAATAAAAAGTTATGAAGATGTTTGCAGCACTGCTATTCATTAACAACATCAAATCAGAACTAACCAAAAAGCCCAACAATGGGGAAATGGCTAAAAAAATCATGACCTATTAACTTGATATAACCCCATGTTACCTAAAACTTAACAAATATGCAGGCAGTGATTAACAGTGAAAATGGAAATGTAAAAGCAGAATTAAAATAGTGCTTACACATGGACAATGTAAAATGTGAAAATCTCTAGGAAATCAGCATAAAAGTTGAAGAGATGATTATGGTTAGAGTGAGTTCCTTATTTTCTGTAAGGCTGCTTAACTAAGTTCATCAACTCCTCACCCCTCAATATCTTGCTTTTATCTGAGTTTATGAAAAGTTGTACTGATTAACATGGCATTTTGATTTCTGCTTCTACGTCATGGAAAGATGATGGGCTGCATTTTTTTTTTCTTGATAAATTGCTTCTATATTCTCATTTCTTCATTCAACAAATAATGAGTGTCTCGTGCCAGGCACTATATTAGGCAGCAGGGATTCAATGGTGAATCCCAAGTCAGACATGGTCCTGGCTGCCATGGTTCTTACAGTTTAGTGGGAAAGAGGGACATAACACCAAAAACTACATGATTTGGGAACACTGAAAGGACGCGTGATTCTAGGGAACATTCAACAAGGAAAGCACACTAATCTAGCGCATCGGGGAAGGTTTCCCTGAGGAAGAGATTACACAAGAGTTTCCCTGTTGAAGAGCTGGGGGAGTCACGAAACAATTTGTGTATACATTTTTTGAATGGGAAACTAACATGCTCTGTAAACTTTCACCTAAAGCACAATATAATGTTCAAAAAAAAAAAGTCAGGGGAAGAGGTAGGGAAATAACAGCAAGTGGGAGGGCTTCAAATGGAGAAAAGACTGTGCTGCATTGGAGGAACTGAAGGTGGCCCGCAGGGTTGGAACACAGTAAACAACGTAGAGCGGTATGGCTTGTAAACTGGGAGGAGAAGCAGGGAGGGGCCAGACTATGCAGAGTTTTATTAAAGATACTGACAGAATATAAAATGGACTAAGGGATGGAGAGTAGTCCTGGTGGCGCAGTGGTCAAGTGCTCAGATGCTAACTGAAAAGTCGGCAGTTTGAGCCCACTAGCTGCTCCATGGGAGAAAGATGTGGCAGTCTGCTTCTGTAAAGATTACAGCCTTGGAAACCCTATGGGGCAGTTCTACCCTGTCCCTACGGGGTTGCTATGAGTCGGAATTGACTCCATGGCAATGGGTTTATGTACCAAGTGAGGAGCCCTGGTGGAGCAACGACTAGGCAGTCAGCTGCTAACTGAAAGGTTGGTGGTTCAAACCTACCCAGCAGCTCCACGGGAGAAAGATCTGCTGAAGATTACAGCCTAGAGAACCCTATGGGGCAGTTCTACTCTGTCCTATAGGGTCACTTTGAGTTGGAATTCATTCTATGGCAATGGGTTTGTGGGGATGGAGAGTATGAGTGAACACTGGAAGACTACTTTCGAAGCTGTTGTGGCAGTCCAGATGAGATGATGGTTGTTTGGATTAGAATGGTGGCATTGGAGATGGAGAGAAATACATGGATTTAAAGGATACTTAAGATGTAGAACCAACAGGACTACAAGATTGATTAGATGTGAGGGTGAGAGTAGGACAAGGATGACTCCGATTTCTGCTTAGAACTGGGTGGGGCAGAGGTTCTATTTCCTGAGATGGGGAATACTGACGAAGCAAGTTTGATGTGGGAGGTTGAGTTCAGCTTTGGGACCTGCTGGATTTGAGGAGCCCATGAAATATCCAACTGAAGATGTCCAGTAGGTAAGTACATGGATATACAAGTTGAAGTTCAGGAGAGTTCAGCTGAGAAGTACACCTCTGAAATGCCCAAACCTATCAATGGCCTTGGGAATAGATGAGAGAGCCAGAGTGAGAAAGTACAAAGGAGAACATGGTTCAGACAAAACACTAAGACTCTACAACAAGTAGAAAGGAAACTGGCAAGTGAGAATAAGAAGAGTGGTCAGAGAAGTAAGAGAAGAACTAGAACAGTGTTCCTACTGGTTTTACATCAGCTGAAGAGTGGTTTGAAAGAGAGTCTAATGTTTGCTGAGAGGTCTATTAAGCTAAGAACTACTAGTGAACTTATTTTGAATTTTTTCTGTGGAGTTGTGGGGCAGAATTCACATTAAATTGAGAATTGGCAACGTTAGGTGACAGTAACTATAGACACTTTAGAACTGGCTGCAAAGGTCAATCAATATTTAAACATGGGGTCATGTCTTCATTTATTTTTAAAAAATGGAAGAGACTTAACACATTTAAGTGCTGGGGAGCCAGTCAAGAGAGAGAAGTTGATGATGATGTGTTGGTGTGGGGGAACTGTTTGTACAAGATACCTGTGCGCAGATGGAGGGATTAGCCTTACCTATGAGGGAGTGAGGAAAGCTCAAGGATGGGAGCAAATACAGGTAGGTTTGCAGATCTGGTGTCAAAAAAGTTGAAAGAAGTTCTTGTTTGGTGGCTTCTTTTTCTCTCTGAAGCAGGAGAGGAAGGGAGGAAGTGAAGGCTTTGCAGGTTTGATGAAGATTGACGGACAGTGACGGAGAGCTGGTTAGCCCACTACAGAAAACCTTGTCTGAGCTAGCATCATGGGGAAAGGGTTTTCTTCTAAACACTGGTTGCTTGGTTTGAGTACATGGAGGGAAAAAGTCCAAGAACGTAGCTCTTATCTTGTCTCCTTCTAACACAAACTTCAGGATCTGAGTTTTTTTCCAGAGTAATGATAACTCTTCCCTACTGCTGATACTGAAGATGGCCACCTCTTCCTTTGGCACTCTGACATGTTAGCTCTTCCCAAGAAAATTTCATTTAAGTGCCTTCAGCACTTGGTTTTTCCTTAGTGGAATTTCATTTGCCTCACTTTGGGACTTAGAGATCAATCATCACACTTTTTCTCAGAGATCTTACTTAGTCCCATTTATTTGATGCAATTCCTTTGAGTCCTCTCTTTCTCTGTGAGATTCCCCAGGCTGCCGTTCTTATCCTACTTCCCCTCTTTCATATATAAGAAATCTGAAAGGTATTTAACACAGGAAGTAAAATGTAAGGCTTTTGAAATGCCTTATTAGATCAGTAGATCGATGTAAGGAGCTGATCCAAATATGACATAATATATAAAACAAAGCCAATTATTGTGTAAGTTCTGCTGCGTAGCAGGTAATCGAGATGACAATTTCTCTCCACTGGTTCCTGTAATATACCAGGTGAATTTACATAATTTAGAAAGTGAGGGGAGACTACATTTAAAATATTCAAGCAGGGAGTTCTTTCCATTGTTTTCTAGGAGAAAGAAAGTGGAGTAAGTAGAAAAAGTATGAGAAGCTGAGTCAGAGGCCCTGCATTTGAGTCTTGGCCCTGCCACTTGTGATTTAGCTTTTCTGAGTTAGTTTCTTATCTAGAATTAAATGAGACAATGTGTGTAAAAAGCATCCTGCACAATATAGAGTGGCATAAAGGTTAGTTGTTGCTAATACATTTTGCATTCTTTATCATCCTCTAATAAATTTCTCTTTTGTACATAACAGTATTTATGAAGCCATTTTTTACACAGTCTGTTTAGCTGCATAGCAATAAAGCTAAGTTTTCAAACTTGCTGTTAGTCTTAAATGGAACTAGGCAGTAGGACTGAAAGGAAATGTGGTTTATTTTAGTTATTACATGCTTTCCATATGGTATCTTAATCCTTATAAACCAGTTGCTGTTGAGCTGATTCTAACTCATGGTGACCCACGTGAGTCAGAGCAGAACTGTGCTCCATAGGGTTCTCAATGGTTTGATTCTCTGGAAGCAGACTGCAGGCCTTTCTTCTGAGGTGCATCCAGGTGGACTCGAACCTCCAAACTTTTTGGTAAGTAACAGAGTGCTTAACTGTTTGTGCCACCCAAGGACTTCCTCAATTCCTTACAGTACCTCTTAAACAAACTACTGTCTTCATTTTGCAGATGAGGCTACTGAATCTCAAACTTGCCCAAGCCTATAAATTTAAAAGGAACACAGCCTGGGTTTGGTTAAAAAATTCATGCTCTTTCCAATACCACAGCATGTAAATTTCTGTAAATATTTTCTCCTTTCCTATTTTAAGTGGTAGAAGGAAAAGCTCTTTCAACATCAGTAAATAAGCATGTGACTGAGAAATTCTACTTTGCCATTTCAACGGAATACCATATTGTTAAAACATATGTTCAATATGGATATAGTAAAAATTACAGTATAATAAAAAAACAAATACACCTTCTCCTCATTTACTGACTATCTCATCCAACATTTCACATTTACAACAAAAGTAAAAAATCTACCGACTATTTTGCACAGTAATGACGTATTCTGGCAGTAACAAATGACGAGGTACGAAGCAAGAGTAATGCTGGCTATGATGGTTAAGGTTACGTGTCAACTTGGCTAGGCCATGATTCTCAGTGGTTTGGCAGTAATGTAATGATGCAGTCATCCTCCATTTTTGCATAACATCGATTTCACATAATGATCTGGTCTTTGGAACCTAACCATGTCAATAAGCAAGAAGGTGTATATCAGAAATAATAAACCACTTATGATTTTTTGGAAACCCTGGTAGCACAGTGGTTAAGAGCTATGACTGCTAACCAAAAGGCCGGCAGTTTGAAGCCAGCAGGCGCTCCTTGGAAACCCTATGGGGCAGTTCTACTTTGTCCTATAGGGTCGCTATGAGTCGGAATCAACTTGATGACAATGGCTTTGTTTTTTTTTCCCCCTTTGGTATGATTTTTTTAATTATTCTGATCAGATTAGGGAGCCACTGCTCATGAACTTCAACAGACACCTAGCCAAAGGATGGAAATATTTGTGGTTTAGACAGCATTAAATAGAAAACCCACTGATAATTATTTTCAGTTTTGACCACCATCTACAGCTGGGTTTACGTATGGTGACCTTTCTGAATTCTGTATTGAGACACAGGTTGGACAAGTGTGAATATACTTATAGGATAATACAATAGGATATGTGAAATCAGGTGGTTCAGTGTTTAATCACTGCTCAAAAGGAAGTTTGATTACCTTTTCCTTTTGAATATTTTGAAGTTGAATTTTACTGACTGGATTCTTTTGATTCTAAAAGAGAAGGCAGTATAATACCAGCAAAAGATCTTTTTCCTATTTTGTATCATGTAAGATCAGTGGTGGATGGCCAAGCAGATGCATATGCTGTCGATTATTACAGTATCTAGTGAAACATTTACAAGTAAATTCTTACATTCTCCTGTCATTTATAATGCTAACACTTACACATGGCATATCAAAGTTTTATAGAAGGAGACTAACCTGTGGCACAGTCCCAATATCATGCTGTGTATTTGGAAAAGGAAACCTTAAATTTTAACTTTTTTTTTTTTTTTTAAAAGACTTACTAGCTTAGTTAAAAAGATAATTTGTTTCTGGGTCAAATCTTAGGAAGTTAAAAGATTGCTCTCAGATGTATTAACTCTCAAATGAGAGATACTGACACTTAAGCAAACACACTTTGCATTATCAGAAAGATAGCAATTTATCCTAGAAAGGATGTGATTCTTTCATTGTCTACACTAGCTGCCTAAGTCAACAGTTACTGAAATAGTATTACTTTCTTATCTTTACCTACACTCCTGGCCTATCACCAACCTGTGTCACTCCTCTTGCTGTCCCTCCCTCCCTATTTCACCTCTATGGCTGATTACTAGTTCCTAATCTTGTTCCTGTCCCCATTAGGCCTCCTTTTTATCCATAACATACTGACTTGGCATAGACACTTTTCTGTAGCTTTTTCTTTGACTTTTAGTTCCAACTCCTATGTCACTCAGGCCTGCTATATAACCTGTATTTATCTACACTTACTGTGTTTTCCCTCCCTGGCTAACAGGAACTTAGTTACTGCTTTCGTGGTCACTTGCTGGTGAGGTTATTTTGAGCCATGAGGGCTGGGGGCAGGGTTAGGCTAGGGAGGTAGCTGAAGCTAATTTTTGGTTTTCAAGTCTCATCTGCACTGCAGTCTAATTCTTATTGGGAACAGAATTAACTTGTATACCTGATATATCATTTGATTGTTAATTATTTGAAACAACTCCAGAAAAACACATCAGTGCTTTTGCAGGGATAGCAGTTCTTTTTACTCTTGGTTCCACATTTTTCAAATTACATTGTCTGCATTTTGAATTAAGCATAAGGGTTGAGAAAGGTCATTTTTTTCTATCTTAAAAACAAACCAACTCTAAGATTGCAAACTTCAGATATAATAATAGACCTGAAATTACCCTGACATACTTGAAAATGATCCTGCCAGATTAAGGATAGAGAGAAGAGGAAAGCAGAATATTTATATGAAATAACAAGTAACCTTTGGCAGCAACTATGAGTTTTAGAATCACAGAACTTTGGGTATAAGGAGTGGATGAGTGCATGGCTAATAGACAAAGCAAGCAAAAGCTGTTACCAATCCAGAGTTGCAAGTCTCAGCACAAACTAAAAGGTCCATGACAGCCATTTATTTTAATGAAATTACTCAAGATTCTTCCTTTCTTAAAGCATTCTAGGAATTAGATGGGGAAGAAGAGCTAACATCTTGTTTATCAAGTATTTGCAAAGGTTAAGCAGACAGCCAGTTAAGTAGATAGAAGGTAAGTGAGAGAGAGATCACAGAACTGAATAATACTTAGGTCCTGAATGAAGTTAGGTCTTCATCTGCTTCCAGCCACTTATCTCTTTAGATATGTGGGATGTACAACAGGTTTTTGGTTCTTCTATAGTTTTCTTCTTGCATTTCAGTTGTCATTCTCTTTTCACTAAGGTCCATTCCTCTGGATTTCACATATTTTTGATGTGCTTTTCTTTGGAACAGACCAACGTGAATAGGAGACCAAAAGGGAATTAATTTTATACCAACAGGAAAAGAAAAGTCTTAGCTGAAAAGCATATGTAATAAATGTTAAGATATGTTGGTTTTAAGGTTTTGGTGCATAACTTCAAGACATTTTCACAGAACATAATGCTCTCAAGTGAGGATTAAAATGAAACTGTCCATTAGGATAATGCAGAAGATGACATTCCTTCAGGAAAAAGTAAGAATACTAAAGTTTTCCTCTACCAGGCATCTTCCCTTAGGCACTGAGATTGCAGTCATCCAACAAATGGGGACTGGCGGAAAGAGAGAACTTCAAAAGCCACAGACATACCTCAACAGTTAATTTTTAGCAAGTCTGGCAATGAGATCTTTCCATTCTCCCCTCTTCTTTGTGATGTATGTAGGTGTGAGTAACTGCAGTAGTACTTCTGGCTGTTGCCTAAAGAAGTTCTGACACAAGGCCTCAGTGTTACATATCACATACATCCCACAGTCATAGCTGTTTTGTTGAGCAGGGGCTTTCTCTTCCACAAAGGCCAGTCTGTCTCCTTTGCTGACTAAGAAAGCCTCCAGTTTCTCTGCTACCTGCTTTGCGTGGACCGAGTTGCTCCCGCTATGGGAATCATAATGAGAAAAGCTATTTTTATCTTGGAGATAAACTAACAAACTCCAGTGGGTTCCTCCAGCTGCCCGGTTGGAGTTATCATTGATGGCTAAAAACACAACTTTCTTGTGGGGGAGGTCCAGGGGTTCAAGGAACATGGCGATCTCCGCTGGGTTGCTAGTACACTTGATGAACTGGGTGACTTCGGGGCTGATGAAGCAGACTTGGTGACAGCTGTCATGAAACTGACTGTTGGCAAAGTACTCAAAGGCAAACCCAATAATATGGTCATTGAGCCAGCCTGGAGGATCCAACAGGGAGACATCTGATTGCCGTAGTAAACTGTCCATGTAACTCAAGACCACAGGGTCCATCCTCTACTGTCCAGGGCTGCTCCAAAATTCTAGAAGCTGAAGGAGAGGCAGAAGATAATATTGACTGTTGAAGCTGATGCCTGTCTATAAAACGAGGATCATAAACAGCAGCTACTCTTACAGGGTTGTGGTGAAGATTAAATATAATTGTAAAGTGCTTAGCAATAATGCCCAGCTAAGAGTAAACACTCAAGAAATCCTAGCTTATGTGCTGTGTGAACAATTAGTTAGAATAAAAACTTTGGAAATTTTCCATGCTGAAACAGTAAGCATTTAATTTTGTCTTTCAACGCAGAGATTGGTTAAAATCATAGCTAATGTTTTACCAAAAACCACAGCATTAACTGTATATTTAGCCCTTCAATGAACATGTATGATAACAATGGTGAATTATTTTTGTATTAAAGACGAATTTGCAAAGAGTCTGAAGAAAAAAGTTACTAATTACCAAGGGAAATAGTTTCCATTTCAACATTAATTTTCAGGAGAAAGATAAAATATTGCTTCCTCATTCCATAATGGAAAGTGACAGTGATTAGAGTTACAGTTAAAAGGAACCATAATTTCAAGAACAGAAAGTCACGAGAGTAATACAAATGAAATTCATTCCTGATTTCTGTCCAGCTATGAGTATGGGTGATTGTGTTTGCCCGTTTCATATCTTTAACCTCAAAGGATAAGATAAGATTACATAATGTTGGTAGTATAAGTTAGAAATTCTTTTGGTGTTGAAAGGGAGTGTGGCATAGGAATCAGGAAACCAGGGTCTAGCCAGTTCTACCACTGATTTGCTGGTCTCATCTCGAGCAAATCACTTAAATGATTTTGGCCCTGTTTTTGCCATCTGTGTAAAAAGTTTATGCCTTCCTTATATACCTCAAATAGTTGTACAGAAGGCCAAATAATTTTTCTCAAAGGTACTAAAAGAGTATAAAATGTTGTACAAATAATTATCATGTCATCATTTGGATGATAACTAGTAAAATAATCTGAAAAACCCAGGAGTGCTCCAAATCAATCAAAGCCAATGAGGTTTGGAAACAAATACCCTTCCATATTATCTTGTCCAGACAAAAGCACGAGTAACTTAAAGAAGAAGCAACACAAGTTGTATGATGAGATTAATACGCTTGCCATTACCCAGGGCAGAGTGCAAAGACAAGAAGTCTGATGGAGGTGGAAGATAACATAACATTTGAGACTATCAGACAGATAGTTAACTGCTATGCACTACCTTGGCAGCATAATGATATTTCTAAAACCACACAGCAAAAACTGTCACATGCGATTTGAGAGTACAAAACAAAGCATACTGTAAAAAAACAGTAACTGCTGTTAAGAGACTAGGCTAGAATTATGATATCATTCTAATAAACTCGGGCCATTAGACCAGTTATTTTAACCCTTGGTTACACCATCAAAACAATAAAATCCTGTGACATAACTATTTTCATGTAATGAAAACCCTGCAAAACCACTACAGAGAAGTAAAATATCCCTGAAGATAAAAAGCTAAAGTAAATGAGGTAACTAAGAAGCACCCAAGATGGTTGTATGGGCACACAGTACATACTCTGAACTACTTCAGAAACCACTGAGGGCTCTTTATGAGAAAAAAATATATACACAGAATAAGATGGCATGAATTAAGATTTTCTTAAGAAGAAAGAATAACTAGAGCAGAGACATAAATTGGAGCCAGGAATGAAGTCAACGAGGCATAGAGCACATTTGTTACGGGTGGGCCACAAATTTGGCTCTAAGGTTTTTAGCAGCTAACCAGAGAGAGTTAAGTTAAACATTTACAATGCTCATAAGGTAAAAACAAAGCAACTGCACAGAAGTAAAAACAATCTCTGTATTAAGGTCAGGCACTTTTTTGTCAAGAAATCTTGATAAAAGAAGACACAGTATATCATAATGAATAATATCCCACCATATCCTTATAATAGATGCAATAGTTCCATAGGATTGTTTCTTATAATGACCTTTAATATCTAGCCTGATGGCAAATGAGTGCACACAGCAATCTAGTAAAAGCTATTTTGTGGAGGCTAGGTGCTCAGCTGGTGTCCTGTTGGAGCCCGAGTGGTACAGTGGTTAAAGTCCTCCACTGCTACTTGAAAGGTTGGCAGTTCGAACACATCAGCTGCTTCATGGGAGAAAGATCTGCTTCCCTAAAGACTACAGCCTTGGAAACCCTATGGGGCAGTCCTACTCTATCCTATAGGGTTGTTATGAATCAGAATTGAGTTGATGGCAACTGGTTTGGTTTGGTTAAGTACAGTTGGCTCTCTGTATCTGTGGGTTGGCATCCGAGGATTCCATCAATCGCAGATGGAAAATACTCGGTGAGGGAGTGGGGGGAGAAAGGGAGGGGGAAGTTCTAAAAAGCAGAACATGAATATGCCATGTGCCGAGCACTATGCTGAATCCATGCGAAGGAAGCGATGTGTACGCATACTCTGCTGTAGCCTCTCCTCCCATCATTTCACAGGTCCTCAGTCTCTCTCCAGCACTCGTTGGAGCATTGTTCGCCTCGCCTCTTGTTCGTTTGCTACTTGTGTTGTGTGCACCCTTTGTTTCTGTGAAAAAATGGCTCCTAAAAAGCAACTAAGTGGTTAAAGCAATCCCTGAAAGGCTAAGTGTGAACGTAAACTGCTATCTCTGGGCAATACAGTGTAACAACTATTTACACAGTATTTACATTGTATTAAGTACTGAAAGTAATCTGGAGATGATTTAAAGTACACAGAGGATGTGTGTAGGTTATATGCAAATACTATGCCATTTTATATAACAGACTTGAGCATCTGTGGATTTTGGTATCTGTGAAGGTCCTGGAACCAGTCCCCTGAGATACTGAGGGATGACTGTACTCAGCCTGCTGATTTGACTTGCTCTAAGAGCAAGTGAATATGAAAAGGGAACACCCAATGCTGTCAATTTTATTACTACTCATGGTGATCCCATGTGTTACAGAATAGAACTGCTCCATAGGGTTTTCTTGGCTGAAATCCTTACAGAAGCAGATCGCCAGGACTTTCATCCGTGGTGCCACTAGGTGGGTCTGAACTGCCCACCTTAAGGTTAGGAACCCGCTGCCGTCGAGTCGATTCTGACTTATAGTGACCCTACAGGACAGGGTAGAACTGCACCATAGGGTTTCCAAGGAGTGGCTGCTGGGATTTGAACTGCCAACATTTTGATTAGCACCCGAGCTTTTAACCACTGCGCCACCAAGGCTGCTTTAGGTTAACAGTAAAGTGCAAAGCGTTTGTGCCACACGGTGACCCGTAAAACCCAAAAGAAAACATAAAAAACAAAACAGAACAAAAAAAAACCAGTTGCTGTCAAGGTGATTCCAACTCACGGTGTTCCTACGTGTGTCAGAGTAGTGCTGTACTCTATGGGGTTTTCAATGGCTGATTTTTCAGAAGCAGATTGCCAGGCCTTTCTTCTGAGGTACCTCTGGATGAACTCAATCCACCTCTGGGTAGACTTCAACCAACCATCTTTTGGTTAGCAGCCAAGTGCTTAACCATTTGCGCCATCCAGGGACTCCAGCAGAAAACATACTATTCCAGAATTGTGAACTTAACTCATTTTCCCCCTAATTGTTCAGTAATGGCTCTTTAAAAAAAAGAAATAGCCTTACTCGGCTGTTTTTGAAATACATTACAAAGTGCAGCAGTTCTACTCATTTTAAATGAAGATTGTAAAAGTCAGCAGTTTTTAAGTGCAGTGCCCCTCTTACCCCTTTTGGCTACTGTTTCAAATTGTACCAAACTCCAAGTGCTCAGAGATATGTTCTGTGCTTCTCAAAATGGATACATGGCTGGGTGCCATTAGGTATTTAAAAAAATAAAAAACTAAAACATAAATACAGGTTAATCACAGTACATCTTCCCAGAGCCTCAATTTCACTAGCTTTGCGGGGAAAAGATCCAAGCAATTTAACTGGTAACTTAAAATATTGTAAGTTAACATAAACAGGGCTATATTGTAGAATAAAACGCAAAATATCAAATTTTGAAAATAAAATATGACATTTCCACAGAACTTTTGTGCCCATGGCAGGAGATTTTCTCTGCTTCATTCATTCTATTCTGCCCGCTTGGATACTTCAGTGGAAGACTCTAATTACTATCCACAACTGATGTGCTTGTAACATAAACCCCTAATACTTAGGAACCTGACTCCCTAATATTTAATAAAGATATGAGCACAAGCTTGTGCTTTAGTAGTTTAAATGTATATATGAGCAATACAATTATTAAAGCAAGTTCCTTCCTTTGGTAAAAATATATTAGTGTCTCCTGTGTGACAATTTACCTGAATGAATCAGACCTGAAATTGAACTAAGCAATGTATAATGAAATACAGACAACATCCTAGAGTTTTCTATTTTCTTCACCCCTGACATCTAATCCATAACAAATGCTGTTGATTCCACAGCCAAAATGTTCTGAATTCGTCCATGGCATTTTGCCTTTCACTACTATCATCCTAATCAAATCCATCATCATTTCTTGTCTTGACATAGTCTAACAGGTCTCCTTATTTACACTGTAGACCCCCTCCAGTTAATTCTCCATATAGCTGTCAGAGTAATTGTTTAAAAAGTTAAGTCATGTGTCTCCGCCTTAAAACTTAAAACAGTAGCTTAATACCACACTTAGAAAAAAATGCAAAAAAGCTACAATACTCTACATGATTATATGGCCCCAGCTACCTCTTCAATTGCATCTCCTATTACTGTTCTCCCCTTGCTCACTAACTTCTAGTTAAACCAAGCTTGTTTTTATTCCTCAACACACCACACTTTTTCCCTCCTGAGTGGGAGGGACCTTGCCTGGACCTTCTGGCGCTGGCACCTTCTGTTGGATAGATCTCAGCTTAAATGTCACTCATTCAGATTTTCTCTAGATCAGCCAAAATAAAGAGGCCAACCAGTCACTCTCTATCACATCCTCTAATTTTAATTCCTTGTGTAACAGCGGTTAAGTGTTTGGCTGCTAACCAAAAGGTCGGCAGTTCAAATCCACCAGCCGCTCCTTGGAAACCCTATGGGGCAGTTCTACTCCGTGCTCTAGGGTCACTATGAGTTGGAACCGACTCAATGGCACTCAACAACAACAACATAGCACTCATAACTACCTGATAATTTTTTAAAAAATTTATTTGCTTGTTGGTTAATTCTTTATGTCTCTCTGGAGCAAGAATATAAGCTCCATGAGAATAAGGGAACAAGAGACCTTGTCTGTCTTGTTTATTATACTAGACCAAGGGCCTAAAACATTGCTTGTCAGGCAAGTACTCGATAAATAATAGTAGAATAAATGAATGAATAATGCAGTATGGATCGCAACGTGATATAAAAGTGCTGCAGAAAAATGTTTAGTACACAAATTTTAGATTTACAGAGTCTTTTTGTAAGGGTCTTTACTCTCTCTTCTAGTTGAACTTCCTACTTCATGCAAGAATTCTTAATTTCTAATCCGACTGAAAATGGTGCAGGAACTTAGCTCACTACATATTTTTTTATATTTTATTTTCATTGTTGTTGTTGAGAATATACACAGAACATATACCAATTCAACAATTTCTACATGTACAATTCACTGACATTGATATTCTGAGTTGTGCAACCATTCTCACTCTCCTTTTCTGAGTTGTTCCTCCCCCATTAACATAAACTCACTGCCCCCTAAATTTCCTGTCTAATCTTTCAAGTTGCTGTTGTCAATTTAATCCCATATAGATAGAGCTTAAAAAAGCACAATGCTTAAGGCATTCTTTTCTAGTTAAGCTAAATTACTGTTTGGTTTTAACCAGATTTTAGGGGATATTTTTGGTTTAAGGTTTAAAAATTATTGCAGAGCAATAGTTTCAGGGGTTCATCCAGCACCCTTGGCTGCTGAAAGTCTGGAGTACATAAGAAGTCGAAATTCTGTTCTATATTCTCCCCCTTTTGATCAAGATTCTTCTATGGACTCACTGATCAATATGTTCTGTAATGGTAGCCAGGCACCATTTATTAATCCTTTTTTTTTTTAATAGTGCTTTAAGTGATAGTTCACAGTTTGTTACTTTCTCATATAAAAATTTATACACACTTTGTTAAGTGACCCTAGCTGCTCTCCTTATAATGTGACAGCACACTCCTCCTTTCTACCCTGGATTTCCCGTGTCCATTCAACCAGCTCCAGTCCCCTTATGCCTTCTCATCTCATCTCACCTCCGGTCAGGAACTGCCCATTTACTCTCATGTATCTACTTGAGCTAAGAAGCACTCTCTTCTCGAGTAGCATTTTATGTCTTATAGTCCAGTCTAATTTTTGTCTGAAGAGTTGGCTTTGGGAATGGTTTCAGTTCTGGGCTACAAGAGAGTCTGGGGGCCATGTCTTCCAGGGTCCTTCCAGTCTCCGTCAGACCATTAAGTCTGGTCTGTTTACTAGAATTTGAGTTCTGCACCCCACTTTTCTCCTGCTCTGTCAGGGACTCTCTGTTGTATTCCCTATCAGGGCGGTCATTGGTGGTAGGCAGGCACCATCTAGTTCTTCTGGTCTCAGGCTGATGGAGTCTCTGGCCTATGTGGCCCTTTCTGTCTCTTGGGCTAATATTTTCCTTGTGTCTTTGGTGTTCATCATTCTCCTTTGCTTCAGGTGGGTTGGGACCAACTGATGCACCTTGGACAGCCACTCGCTAGCTTTTAAGAACCCAGAGGGCCAGGTACCATTTAGTCCTTCTGGTCTCATGGCAAAGGAGGCAGTTGTTCATGGAGGCAATTAGCCACACATTCCATTTCCTCATCATATTCCCGACTCTCCTTTCTCTGACCAACTGTTGTACCTTGGATTGCTGCTCGCAAGCTTTTAATACCCCAGCACTACGCAAAGAACTTGGTGAAAATATTCTTTATCTGCAATGCCCAATACGGTAGCCGCTAGCCACGTGTGGCTACTGGGCACTTGAAATATGGCTACTGTGAGGAACTAAATATTTAAATTAACTTAATTTAAATTTAAATAGCTGCATTGGACAGCACATGGGGCTTTTACAGGTATTTCTTGAAAGAAAAAAATAAGATTACATAGTTAAGTTAGGGAAATGCTGTAACCTAAAACTACCTTATTGGAGATTCATCATGCTCACAAGCAGGTTAGAGGCTGTAAGAAATTCTGTAATAAACACGTTTAGCTTTTTCTGGTCCAGTTTTTTCCCAAACTCATTTGACTATGGAACACTTTTTTTTTTTTTTTTTTAAGTAGAATTAGCTCCTTTTTTTTAGGGTAGAATTTTTGGTAGAATTAGCATCTACTGTCTGTGCACTGAAGTTTGGGATATGCTGTATTATTCAATAAATGGCATAGGGAAAGTTGTTAATCACTTGATTAAAAAAAAGTTAGAGTCCTACCTCATATGAAATTAATTAATATTTCAGATAGAACTGTAAACAAATACAAGCTTTCAGGAGGATAAATTATCATTATATTTTACGTCTTATGAAATGTTACATTCGTACAAATTCTACTTTTAAAAATTTGTCTTAAGGGAAACATTAAGGATGTGTGCAAAAATTTAATATGATGGCAGCAATACGAAAAATCAGAAACCACCTGAATGTTCAAAAGAGGACTGGAAAATTTAAATAATAGGGTTTCCATACGATGGACTATTTTTCAACCACTAAAAATAAAGTTGTAGACAAAAATATATTAACATAGAAAGATGTTCATGATATGTTGTGAAAAAGGGAAGTTATGTAAAAATTTGATTATGATAAAATATATACAAAAATAATCAAGAATGACATCCATCAAAAGTTTAAAAATATAGTTTTAAGAGGTAGGATTATTAATAATTTTTTTGCTTTTTTCCTTCTACCTTTTGATACTGTGTTTTATTTTTCCCCCTTTTATTTTTTAATGAACACATAACCAGAAAATACAGCTATTCCCATTTTGGAAAAAAAAAAATTATATATCTCCTAATCTTACACTAAACTATGTCTGTTTCTTCAACCCACTGGTTTTACTTCTGTCCCCTGGAGGAAAATAGGGTAAGTTTTTCTCTTCTCTCTTCTACAAACCTCCAAACACAAAGATTTAAAAATAATCTGATGCATGCTAAAACTGGAAGATTATATCCAATTTCTATGTATGATTCCATTTTCAATTTCACAAAAAAGAATTATATCCAAGACCAAATGTGCTCTTCAAGGCAGCATAAACTGAAATATTTTCAGGAAGGAAGTTTAAGCCTTTTTTTTTTGGCTTCAATATCACCCAATTAAACATTTCCTTTTAAATGCTAAGACCAAACCACCCGAAGATTTGTATAAAGTGGCATGTAAAAATTACAATCCGATTTCTACATCTCTCTTGAGGGTAGCGATTAGATTTTACTCATCCCTATATCTTCAGTGCCAGACCAATTAGAGGTTTTAACAAATGAATTTTTTTTCCTGAACAAAATACAGAAATGAAATACATTTTAGTTCTTTTATTTTTTTGTTGTTGAAAATATACGCAGCAAAACATACACCAATTCAACAGTTTCTACATGTACAATTTAGTGACACTGATTACATTCTTTGAGTTGTGCAACCATTCTCAACCTCCTTTTCTGAGTTGTTCCTCCCTCACTGACAAAAACTCACTGCCCCCTAAAGTTCCTATCTAGTCTTTCCAGGTGCTGTTATCAATTTGATACCATATAGATAGTTCTTAAAAGATCATAATGCTCAAGGGAGACCTTTTTTACTAGTTAAGCTAAACTACTGTTTGGTTTTAAGATGACTTCAGGGGATATTTTCGGTTTAAGGTTTAAAGATTATCGCAGAGCAATAGTTTCAGGGGTTCATCTACCATCCACGGCTCTAGAAAATCTAGAGTCCATGAGAATTTTAAATTCTGTTCTGCATTTTCCCCCTTTTGATCAGAGATTCTTCTATGGAATCTCTGATCAAAATGGTCAGTAATGGTAGCCAGGCACCATCTAGTTCTTCTGGTCTCATGGCAAAGGAGGCAGTTGTTCATGGAGGCAACTAGCCACACATTCCATATCCTTCTCCTATTCCTGACTCTCCTTCTTCCTCTGTTGCTCCAGGTGAACAGAGACCACTGTTGTGCTTGGATGGCGCCCTGCAAGCTTTTAGTACCCCAAGCCCTACACAACAAACCAGGAGGTAGAAGAGAAGCACTAAACACATTATTAGGTCAATTAACTAGGATACCCCTTGAAATCATGACCCTAAACCTCAAAACCAAGGAAGCAAATCTCCTGAAGTGTTTAGTTGTACATAAGCAGCCTCAGCAGCTACTCTTGTTATTCTTGTAAATATAAGAAATGAAATATATTTTTAAAAACTACTAATACAAAATTTGTTATAAACATAGGAAACTGTCTCAATTTTATAAATAATTTGAACACTAGCCCTCTAATATTGATATTTCACGGAGGAATATAACTCTACAAGTAGAGACACCATTTGGTGTGATGATGATATACGGTTAACTTCATTAATTTCCATTTAGTCCTGCCTTGGGCCAGGGAGACGAACTAAGTGGTCTTTTAGGATTTCATCTAGCTCCAAGGCTCTCCGTTTGCTGCTCTGTTATTACTAACTGCCATTGAATAGACTGATTCATGGTGACCCTATATGTGTTAGAGGAGAACTGTGCTTGATATGGTTTTCAATGGCTGATTTTTCAGAATTAGATCACCAAGCCTTTCTTTGAGGTGCCTCTGTGTGGACTTGAACAGCCAACCTTTCATTTGGTAGCTGAGCAGGTAATTGTTTGTGCTACCAAGGGGTACCACTCTGTCTATTAGGCATGGCTATCAATGGCTAATGTGTCATTGATCATGAAAATAATTTTATTCCCAGTCTACCATTTCTACCTCTAGGGTTCTATCTGTAATTGTATACATTTTTTTTCCTTTTTTCCTTAGTATAAACTTGGTAAAACACAAGCCTTTTCTTATATTGACTTTGTTTGACATTTTTTGAGAAATGACTTCATACAACTGAAAAATTTGAAATGAACTGTAGTGGGGGACAGTGCGTGGGGAGGCCATTAAATTTAATGAGAAGTCTGAGTAAAATAACACTTTATAAAAGAGTGGACAATATTTTATTCTGGTACATACAGTAATGGATAACATTGTGAAGAAATGGAATTCCAGAAACTTCACTGTGCTCATGAGGAATCTGTACATAGACCAAGACACAGTCATTCGAACAGAACAAGGGGCTACTGCACGGTTTAAAATCAGTAAAGATGTGCATCAGGGCTGCATCCTTTCACTATACTTATTCAATCTATATGCTGAGCAAATAATCTGAGAAGCTGGACTACATGAAGAAGAACTCAGCATCAGGATTGGAGGCGGCATTAACAACCTGTGATATGCAGATGACACAACCTTGCTTGTGGAAAGCGAAGGGGACTTGAAGTACTTACTGATGAAGATCAAAGACTACAGCTTTCGTATGGATTACATCTCAAAATAAAGAAAACAAAAATTCTTACAACCTGACCAATAAGCAACTTAATGATACACGGAGAAAAGACTGAAGTTGTCAAGAATTTCATTTCACTTGGATCCACCATCAACACCTATGGAAGCAGCAGTCAAGAAATCAAACAAATTGGACTGGGCAAATCCGCTGCAAAAGACCTCCTTAAACAGTTGAAAAGCAAAGATGTCACCTTGAGGACTAAGGTGCACCTGACACAAGCCATGGTATTTTCAGTTGCCTCATGTGCATGCAAAAGCTGGACAATGAACAAGGAAGACTGAAGAATTGATGCATTTGAATTATGGTGTTGGTGGAGAATACTGAATACAGCACAGACTGCCAGAAGAACGAACCAATCTCTTCTGGAGGAAGTACAGCCAGAATGCTCCTTAGAGGTGAGGATAGTGAGATTTTGTCTCGCTTACTTTGGACATGTTATCAGGAAGGACCAGTCCCTGGAAAAGGACATCAGGCTTGGTAAAGTAGAGGATCAGTGAAAAAGTGGAAGACCCTCAACAAAATGGATTGACACAACGGCTGCAACAATGGGCTCAAACACAGCACTGACCGTGAGGATGGCACAGGACCAGGCAGTGTTTTCTTCTGTTGTGCGTGGGGTTGCTATGAGTCAAAAACAATTTGAAAGCACTTAACAACAACATATATTAATAAATAAAGGTTGTTAAAGTATGGTCAAGCTAAAATCCTAATTTGCTTGATTTCATAAATAAATCATTGTGTTATGGATTTAACTGTGTATCCTCAAAATATGTGTTGAATTCCTGACCCCAGTACCTGTGGATATGATTCTGTTTGGAAAGAGGGGTTTTCTTTTGTTATGTTAATCAGGCCATACCAGTACAGGGTGGATCCTAAACCTAGTCACCTTTGAGTTGTAAAAAGACCAGGACAGACACAAAAATACACATGAGCGAAGACAGATATCATGTGAGGAGTATCCACAAGCCAAGAAACACCAAGGAACACCCAGGGCTGTTGATAAAGAAGGAAGTAACATGGCCAAGACTGATTTGGACTTTTTCGCCTCTAGTACTGTGAGAAAATACATTTCTGTTCTTTAAAGCCACCCACTCATGGTATTTGTGTTACAGCAGCACTAGGAGACTAAGAACATTGTGTTCAACACATGGTAGCTATGTGCAAACAATACTGTTTGAAAAGGTTTGAAAAGGCTACAAATACATACAAGATTTATTCATTTGTCTAGTCTCTTCATGCCTATCGTCTCCCTTGACAATCTAACCTGCACATTACTACAAAACTAATTTTTCAAATAGAACTCTAATTACATTATTCTACTCCAAGAATTTCAACATCTCTCCATCATCCATCAAATTAAGTAAGTACAAATTACAGTCTGGCTTTCAAGGATTTCCACAAAAATAGACTCAGTCTACCTTTCCTGGGTTATCTCCTAGTACTGCCCTGGTGGCACAATGATTAAAGCGCTTGGCTGCCAACCAATAACCAAAAGGTTGGCGGTTTGAACCCACCAGCAGCTCTGTGGGAGAATAATGTGGCAGTCTGCTTCCATTAAGATTTACAGACTTGGAAACCCTGAGACAGTTCTACTGTGTCCTATAGGGTCGCTATGAGTCAGAATTGACTCAACAGCAGTGGTTTGACTGCTCCCATATACTTACACACTTACAAGGTCATCCCCCCTAGAGGCCCAGATTGCTGGGCAGCTGTAGATTAGTACTTTTGTCACTACCACTGAGGTATAGGAGGAACAGGAGAAGAAAAGAGCCAGTACATAACTTCCCACTCTATCCCAAAAGAGAGGATGGGAAGTGAACACTGCTCTAGTACCTTTCTGAAACACAGATCTGATCTGTTATGCTCTTGCTTAAAACCTTTACACCAAGGGTTCTTTTAAACCTGGGATTTATGGGCCAGGTTGTGGCTAGAATTTAAGGGTCCCATGAACTTGGACTGGGAAAAAAGTTACATTTATTTTCAATAATCTCTGGCTGAAATTTAACATTTTCTTCAATTACAAGTGTAGGCAATAAACCATATTAGCCATTCTAAGTCTCTGTCAGCGTTAGAAATCTCAGATATTTTCAAATCACATTAAAGTTGAGATACAAATATCTCAAGAATGTTATTTAAACTGATTATTACTTTGTGATTACATAATTAGACCCCTGCCAGGTATTATATAATGCATAAAGAAGCACATATATAACTTACACATTTAATATTTTGAAAATGGTTTCAATAAAATTGGTTTCCTTTATATTTCTATATATTTTATTTTCTACATTTAAAAACATTATTCTGAGATAGGGGCCACAGGCCAGAATGCCAAAGCAGTCCATGGCATAAAAGAGGTTAAGAACCTCTACTATTTATACCTATTAATTGCTTATAGTGTAAAACCTAAACTTTCTGGTATGGAATTCTAGGCTCCTCTCAATCTGTTCATACCCCACTTTATTGCCTTTATCTCTGCCCCACCCCTACTCTCCATACTATGCTCTGGCCATAGCACACAATAGTAACTCTTATCTGGACTTAGATAGACAGGTTTTGGGATTAATCCTAGTTAACCCTCATGTGCAGCCACCATCCTTCTGTCAGTGGTCCTTTGTGTGTTGCTATGATGCTGAAAAGGTTTCAGAAGAGCTTTCAGATTAAGATGGACTAGGAAGAAAGGCCTGGCGATCTACTCCTGAAAATCAGCCAATAAATACCCTACGGACCACATGGCCCAATCTGCAATCAATCAAGGGGATGGTGCAGGATTGGATAGTGTTTCCTTCAGTTGTGCATGGGGTCGCCATGAGTCGGGGGCCTACCTGATGGTGGCTAACAATAGACAGTAGCATGCACTGTTCTGGGCTTTGCCTTAACTGCTCTTTTCTGTCTGCCAACTGAACTCTTCTTTGTTTAAAGGTCTGTTTTCCCCAATACTTTGTGACCGGAGTCCCTGGGTAGTGCAAATGGTTAACACACTTGGCTGTAAGTCCATCCAGAGATATCTTGGAAGAAAGGCCTGGCAATCTACTTTAGAAAAATCAGCCACCGAAAACCCTATGGAGCACAGTTCTACTCTGACATATATGGGGGTTGCCATGATTTGGAGTATATTTGACACCAACTTCTTTTTTTTTTTTTTAAATCTACTAGGGCTGTATATTATACATCTTTACATCTCAGTCTTCACTTATAGTTGTTACTTCTTAAAAGATTAATGAATGACTAATAGAAGACAGATTCTAAACTGGCAAGGTACTGTGTGTAGTAATCTTTAGGGGAATGTAAGTTGGTTTTTCAATAGCATAAATTGGCTTAGCTCTGCTCTTTGTGAGGATATATAAAACCTGAACTCTAAGGGTGGATTCCCAGCTGATAAATACTGGATGGAAGGGAAAGGAAAAGGATGAGGGCAGTAACTGAAGCAGTTCTTGTAAGAGTGAGGGATGGAACTCCGCTGAGGGGAAAGCAGGAGCAGCTCTTTCTCCATTTCCCAGAGCAGTTATTCAAATCTTTTATTGCTCTGCTCAAGTTTCTTGTCCCATCCCTAACTCTCTCTTTCATCAAATAACCCCCCTCTTACATTTCACAGTGTCAACTCCCCCAACTTTCTGCCCTTCCCTACTTCCCTTCTCTCTAGTCTAGTGGTTCTCAACCCTGAGCATTAGAGTCACCTGGGCAGCATTAAACAAACAAACAAAAACTGATGCCTGGACCCTAATCTAGAGTTTAATTGGTCTAGCATGGGGCAACAGTATTATTTTGGATAAAAAAAAACCTTCCGAGGTGATAATAAGGTACATACAAGGTTGAGACTACACTGATAAAGGTTTCACTAGTGTTCTGCTTCCAAATCTTGATCTTATAAATTAGCCTCTATCTCCTTTGAATTGGAGCCCTGGTGGCACAGTAGTTAAGAGCTCATGCTGTTAACGAAAACATCAGTAGTTCAAATCCAGCAGCCACTCCTTGGAAACTCTATAGAGCAGTTCTACCTTGTTGCTATGAGTTGGAATCGACTGGATGGCAATGAGTTCTCCCTTGAATTGCCCGAGTCTCCTATCTTAAAAAAATTCCTTGTCGCCTATATTTTCTCTTATCCTTTACAAGAATGCTTCCTTAAAGAGAAGTTTACACCAGCATGGTGTCCAGCAGCTATATGACATTCCTAACTTTTTACTCTTCCAGGACAATACTGTCATATGCTTTTGCCCCTGTTATTCTCTCTGCTTCCGCCTCCTTTCTCATTTCCTTGTTCAGCTAATGATCACTAGTCTTTTAATAGTCTTTGAAAGAGTGAAACAGGAGTCCTTGGGTAGTGCAAACGGTTGATTGATCGGCTGCTAACCCAAAGGCTGGAGTTTAGCAGCTGGCGTCCACCCAGAGGCGCGTGGAAAGAAAGGTCTGGCGATCTACTTCCAAAGAATCAACCACTGAACACCTTACGGAGCACAGTTCCACTGTGACACACATGGGATCACCATGAGTTGGAATCGATTCCACTGGGCAAATGTTTTCTTTCCTTCTGTGCTCAGAGGGCATCCTGTGCTTTTTTTTCTATTACAATTTTTATTCTACGGATTCTCTCGTCGTGTCCCATACTACACGGCACTTCAGAAAGCTGAGACTATTTTACTCGCCTGGGATTTTCCGGAGCCTAAGGCATGGAAAGTACTCAAGTGAAAGTCTGAGGATTGAATGAAGAGGAAGACTTGAAAACGGAGGTCAGGGGCGGGGACATGCGGGCGGAGGGGGCGGGTGTGTATGTGGAAAGGGGCGGAGGCTAGGAGGGGCGGCACTGAGAACCCAACGCCAGAATGGGGAGGGGGCACGGAAACGCCAGAGTCTGTATGGACGGCAAACCGAGCCAGTGCCAGGATAAACTCACAGACAAACCGAAGTAGAGAGGCGGCTTCTTACCTGCCTCGGGCCTCACCACCCCAACCAGCCTTCAGCGTCTCCGTATTGACCGGAAAGCGAGAGCTACAGTCGCAAACCCAGAGTTTTCGTCCTCAACTTTGCGACATTCCTCTCTATTAGAGGGAAAAAGCTAAGGCAGTCTCCATCTCTACCGTAAGGTGAGGAAGAAAAGTTTGGGAGGGGCTGCCTGGGGCGGAAGAAATGGGGCGGGTCCACGCAAGCGCATGTAGTACACTCCGGCGGCGTCACGTGCGTGGGCGGGCCGGGGCGGGGCGGTCGATGGGGGCGTGGGAGGTAAGTGCGCGCGCGCCTGCTCGCCTGCAGCCGAGGAGTCGCGCGGGGCGGGGCCGCGTGCGGGGCGTCGGGGGCGCGCGGGCCGTAGCCGACGAGGAACGCGGCGGCAGTTGGTTGTGGCTGTTCAGTCCAGCCAGGACAGTGAGAGGCGGCGGAGGCTGTATCCGCTGCACCGGCAGAAGAGGCGACAGTGGTTGAGACGGCAGTCCAACGCGTGCTCTCTGGTCTGGGTGCGGCGGGGGATGTGCCTGCCCAGGCCGGGCGGAGTCTTTCTGACAGGGCGGGGGATGCGCGGCAGCCCCTCGCCGGGACCCTGAAGCAGCCGGGCCCACCCTCCCGAAACCGTCCGACCCTCAGTGGTATCCGCGTCAGCCGCCTCCTCCGGCCTGACTCTGGGGCCGAGGCTGGGAGGCGGCTTCCGCCGACGAAGAGGGGACTGTGGTGGTCGCAGCGGCGGAGCCCGAGGTAAGACCCGCCCAAGCCGCCCGGAGGCCCGGCTGCCCGGTCCGGCCCACGTCTCCGTCTTGCTCTTTGGCTTCTGCAGGGCCGCCCCGCCCCAGCGGAGACGCCCCGTGAACGGGTCTGCCCGGGAGCCTCCCAAACACTCCATCTCGGCCCGGGTCCCGGTAGACCCCACCCATCGTATTTTCCATTGGTCGGACACTATCCCGGCCCTCTTGCCTCCGCGGCGATTCTGCTCAGACTCTCTTAGAACCTTTAATGGAGCTTCCAGACTCAGTTACATCTCCTATGAGCCGACCCGATTACAGTTCCCCTGAGACCCAGTCACGGCCGTCCGCAACCCATTGCGACCCCTTCCTCCAAGGCAGCCGTCGCTGCTGCTCCCACCCCCGCTCCCCAACAGACCCCCTCACAGCTGCTCACCGCCAAGCCGACTATGTCTTCCCTGACCCATCACGACTTTAAGATAGTGTATTTCTCGATGCTCTTTTCTCCCAGTTGATCTGAACTCAGCCCCTCTTCTTTAGACACGGTCACAGGCATCGGCCTCTCCCCTCCCACAGATTCCGGCAAACCTGTTATCTTTCTCCCCAGTTGTGATCCTTTCTTTAGTTGAAAGGGCTTTGCCAGGGAATCCGGAGGGGATGTTTGCTTAGCCTAGTGTATTCTCCCCAGTGGGGCTTAAGGGGACCAACTGAGACCTACGTTTGGAGGGTTTGAGCTGGCGACTGAGGGAGGGAGAGGGAAGCACAGGGCAGGAGGTGTTTGTTACAAGGTCACACAGGCTGCTCCTCGTCCGTCTCTTCAGTACAACGTGTGAGGTAGCCCAGATCTGACATTTTAGGGGCCTCTGTAAGGATTAAATCACGTTACCCTAATTGGTGTAACCATGTTTCTGTAGTATCATTTACTTCCCCTTGTAGCTTTTTACAGATCTTTTGCTCTGTTTTTGAAGGGGACTAGGGTACTTTTTTGATGATGTTTTTGGATTTGCTGGAAAAATAAGACTTGCAACTTTCCTTAATCTGTAAAGATTTTAATGTCAGTTTCATAATAAATTTTTGCTACTTGGTGCTGCTGTGGTGCTGTCTTCTTCTCCAAGGAGCGAGTCCAAAAATCATGCAATGTTCATTGATGTCATTATCAGCAGCCTTCTCAGCAGTAGTAAAATACTGAATAAGATATTGTTTGTTGAAGTTGAAGTCCTGAGCTGTCAAGAAAGAAATGTAATGTTGCATCAGATGATTAATGCATAATTTTAAGGTTGGCATTATTTAAGCAGTTCCCTTGAAGGGATGAAAATGAAGTAGAGAGCGGTCTTTGCAGTGAATAATTTTTATTTTTTGAGTGTATGTGTTGGGGGGGGTCGGAGAGGGAGAAAATCATATTAAAATTATTTATAGATAATAACTAGATGTGGTATAAAAGTCAAAAGGTTCAAAGGAGTATGTAGTAAAAAGTTTCTTTTCCGTTTGTCCTCTAGTCACGCAGTTTCCTTCTTTAGAGTCAATCACTATTTCCAGCTTGTTGTGTAGCCTTCCTTGATACTTCCAGCAGATATGAGCTTATACATTTATATTCTTAAAACACACACCATACAAATAGTTGCATACTATACACTGTGTTTTTTGGGCACGTAATAATATTTGGTCCTACAAAAAAAAAACATGCTGTTGCTGTCAAGTTGATTCCGACTCATAGCAACAGAAGCAGACTGCCTCATCTTCCGTGGAGCGGCTAGCAGGTTTGAACTGCCGATGTTTCCGTTAACAGCTGAATGCTTAACCACCGTGCCACCAGGGCTCCTTTAGATCATTTAATGATTAAATGATCTCCTAGAGATCATCTAATAACAGTGCATGTAGAAGTGCCTTATTTAATGGCTGGGTAGTATTCCATTTTGGTGGACTTGAGGTTATTTTTAGTCTTTTGCGTCTACAAATAATACTTCATGCTTTTCTTTTAAATGTGTCAGCAGTTAATGGTATATGTATGTTTAAATAATTTTTGGGATTTGAAAAAAATTTCCCAATGATTCTTTTTGTGTTGTGTCTCCATAAAAAAAGAATATAACTAAAGTAAATTTCTTATTGAGCCTCTGAGCTTCCATGGTGTGACAGCTTTGACAATGGTTATATTTATAGGGTAAGTTTTTGAAGGATATAAAGCAGGGAACTGAAATGATCAGATTTTCATTTTTAAAAAGGTTGCTTAGGCTGCATTGAGGATGGTGGATTGACGGGTGAATAAAGCTAAAGGCAGGACTACCAGAAGGGTAGGCAAATGATGATGGTGGGTCTAGACTTGGGTAATGGGAGTTGACAGGGCTCTGATTCGATTGTATTTGGTGTTAGGGAGAAGATGCTTAGAGGATAAGACCCAGATTTTTAGCTTGTTCATTTCACTGAGGTGGGGAACCACATGAGTGTGGAGTGGGATTTTTATTCTGTCAAGGAAGAGGGATAGAGGGGTTTAGTTTGTGACATGTTGAGTTTGGGTGACTGGTTCTTTCTGATTTAGATGGCCTAGTCAGTAGGATTAGTGGCTGAAGCTCAGTATCAGGTTTGGATTGATGAAAACCTGGGTTCTGGATTTTGAAGGGAAAAGGGTATAGACATGAAGAGAAAAGGATGTGGGAGAGAAACCCGACATTTAAAGTAAAGGTAGAGTTGATTGTGTCTAAGCCGGTAAATTATTTGATAAATTCTGTGAAAAATCGTGTTATATTTAAGCATCAATAATGACATTCACTGCCTAATATATGACTTTTTTAAAAAACAGTTTTCTTCTTTAGTTAACATTAGTGGTATATAGTTCATGAAGAGGTGGAGTGCACTTAGATTTTTTAAAAAGTAAAACCTCAGTAGAAATTAGTAATATAAAAGCTATCTTTCCTAATCATTTGGGTTTTACTTTCTATAGAAGTTTGTTTAGTCTTAATGTTTACAAAGAAGTGCAGAAGGTTTGAAAATGCAATTTTCCAGGGATATTAAGTTTTTTAGTATGCACGATTTTTAGTTATATTAACTTAGTTTGAAATAAATGTTGTTAGTTGCCATTGAGTTGATTCTGACTTAGTGGTGACCCCGAGTGTGCAGAGTAAAACCCCTTGACAGGGTTTTCAAGGCTGTGACCTTTCGGAAGCAGATCGTCAGGCCGAGGTGTCTCTGGGTGGGTTTGAACCATTAACCTTTTGGTTAGTAGTCCAGCGCTTAACCATTTGCACCACCCAGGGACTCCTGAAATAAGCAGTAGTATCTCAGAATTATCTAGTGGTTATAAAACCTTGATTTCTAAGGAACTTCGTACAGACATTTTAATTAATCCTCAGAATCTTTCTTTTAAGGTAGACAACTACGTTTTGAAAAGAAAACAAAGGCAAGGAAGGTTAAAGAATTTTCCCTAAAAAAACCCATTGCCATCGAGTCAATTCCGACTCACAGCGACCGTATAGGACAGAATAGAACTGCCACATAGAGTTTCCAGTTAGCATCTGGTGGATTCGAACTGCTAACCTTTTAACTTCGCCACCAGTGTTTCCAGAGAATTTTGCCAGTTGTCATCAAATCAGTTGTATAGTTGATTGAATCTCCATTTAAATCTCATTTTTTTCAGTGAACCCCACCTGTTCCTTCCCTATTGATTTGAATTTTCCTCAGCCTCTTGCTGCTTCTGTTGTATGCTGTTGAGTTGGTTCCGACTCATAGCGACCCTATAGGACAGAGTAGAGCTGCCCCGTAGGGTTTCCTAGGCTGTAAATATTTACAGGAGCAGATTGCCAGGTCTTTTCTCCTGCAGAGTGGCTGGTGGGTTCCAACCACCAACCTTTCAATTAGCAGCCAAGAGCTTTGACCATTGCGCCACCTGGGCTCCTCTTGCTCCTTCTACCTCACATTAACACGATTTTTCCTATCCTTATCTTCATTTCTTCCATCTCAGTGGCAGAGACATCTGCCTTTCTCTTTGTCACTGACGATGTTCAATCAGTTATTTATTCTCTTTTTTGGCTTTATATTGAATTCCCCCCTCACCTTTTTTGGAGTTTGCTCCTCAGCATGAAAATGTGTTCAGAGCTCTTCCATGTTTTAGAAAATCGTTTTTTGATCCTGTTTGCCTGTGGTGTCCTGATTCTCTCTGTTTCTTCATTGCTAAGCTTTGAGAAGATATTAACTTCAAGTTCCATATATTCCTTTTCCTGTAACCTGACTTCTCTCCTCATTATTCCACCAAACCTGCATTCTCAACAAAATTGCTGATGCTAAATTCAGGGGACATGTTCTAGTCCTTATTTAACTTGACTACTGGCTATGTCCTCTTTGGAACTCTGCTCCCTTGGAGGAGTACAGTAGCTCTCTACTGGTTTTTCTTTCTGTCTTTTTCTTTCTCTGACCCTTACACTTCGGCGTTTCTTCAGGGTTTATTATTAGTTTACATTTCTTCATATTTGGTACTTGTTATGGATTGGATTGTGTCCCCCCAAAACATGTGCTGTAAATCCTATGCTCTATGCCTGTGGTTGAGGAGCCCTGGTGGTGTAGTGGTTAAAGCACTTGACTGCTAACCAGAAGGTCAGCAGTTTAAACCCACCAGCTGCTCCATGGAAGAAAGATGTGGCAGTCTGTTTCTGTAAAGATTACAGCCTTGGAAACCTTATGGGGCAGTTCTGCTCTGTCCTATAGGGTCACTATGAGTCAGAATAGAATGGATGGCAATGGGTTTGGTTCAGTTCAATGCCTGTGATTATAATGCCATTTGGAAATAGATTGTCCTCGTTATGTTAATGAGATGGGATTAATATAGGGTGTATCTTGAGTCATTCTCTTTTGAGATATAAAAGAGATTAAACAAGCAAGCAGAAGAGAGATGGGTGAAGAGAGGTACCAAGACACATGGAGGTCTCCAAGGAACCAGGAAGCAGAAGCTCAAAGAGACAAGGGCCTTCCTCTAGAGCCAACACAGAGAGAAAGCCTTCCCCTAGAGCTGGCAGCCTGAATTTGGACTTCGAGTCTCCTAAACTCTGAGAAAATAAATTTGTTTGTTAAAGCCACCTGCTTGCAGTATTTCTGTTATGGAAGCACTAGATAACTAAGACAGTAATCGGGTGATCTTATTTACACTTTTGTGGTTTAATTTGCTGTTCTGGTTATCTATGGCTGCATAATAAATTACTCCAAAATGTAGCACATGAACAACCATTTATTTTGGTCACGATTTTGTGGTTCAGGAATTTGGGAAGGGCTCAGCTGGAAAGTTCTTATTTGAAGTCTCTTATGCAGCTGCAGTGGCAGAGTTACAACAAAGGCTTCTTCACTTAAATGTCTGGTGCCTGGGCTGGAAGACTCAGACAGTGGGGAACTAGTTTCTGGAGGCATCACTTTTTCTTTCTCTCTATTTGGTCTCTCCAGCATGATGGCTTTATGGTAGCCAGACTTCTTACATGCCAGCAAAGGGCTCCAAAGGTTAGTGTTTTAAGGGAGAGCACCAGGCAGAACTTGTTTATGATCTAGCCTTAGAAAGACACTTCTTGCCCCCATATTATCAGTTAGAAGTGAGTAAATAAGGCCAGCTTATATTGAAGAGAGGGGAATTAGACTCTGTTAATGGGAAGAGAGTCAAAGAATTTGCAGACAGACGTGTTTTAAAGCCACAACATAGACTAAATGTATTGATTCCTAAGTCTAGAGTTGCTGTTTATGGTTCTCACCCCTGCTGTAGATCTATGTAAATCATTGGCTAATGGATATCTCCTTTTGGATTCACATTTCACAGGCAGCTCAATCCAAACATGTAGAAAAGAAAACTCTTCTCTGTCTCTCTTTTCTCCAAAAAGGGGAGGGGTACAGAAACTGTAACAGATTTTTTTCTTCCTGAGTTCCTGTCTCGATGAATGGCACTATCTTCTCACGAAGGCTTCAGGAACCAGGGAATCATCCGTGACTCCACTCTGTACCTTACTACCCACATCCAGTTGGTCACTACATCCGTTACATTTTCCCTCATGATACTTCAAATCCATTCTTTATTGTTGTTTCTTCCTTATTTTAACCTGACATGTCTGTTGGGCTTCTATAATACCTTCTCAGTGGTCTTCTTGTCTTCTCTCTTCTGTCTCGTTTTGCCACACCCCTCGGTTCATTCTCTGCCCTGCTGCCAGAATCAGTGTTCTAAAGTGCTCGTTTAGTTAGGCTCTTTCAGTGGCAAGGAAGAGGCTCAAATTACCTTTAGTAGTGGAGTGCTTATTGAAAGGAAACATGCACAGGGGAACCCAGGAATAACTAAACAACTCCTTCTCAAGAAGAAGAGGAACCTAATACAACTGGAAGCAAGAGAAGATGGACTGCACTAAAGTGCTTCCTGTTCACTTGTTTTAGCTACTCTCTATTTCTTTCTAGTTTATTCTTTTTCTCTGAATTTTTTTTCTCTGTCTCATAGCTTCAATTTATTCTTAGTTTCCCTATAACTACTTAAAACTACTGTGTCACCCCCATGCCAACATCTTGCCTCCTGGCTGCTGTCTTCTTAACTTAAGCTCCTGTTGCTAACTTCTTTCTCCCTAGGATTTTCTGATTCAAATTCCAAGAAAAAAAGTCTCTTTGGCTCAGCTTTTTTCCTCATGGGCTGCTACCAAACTTGTGTATTTGTGTTGTGTGACTGTTTCTGGCCATTTAGTGTTGGCTATGTGTGTATATGTATATATGGGTGTCGCGCATAGTCATAATAGTGAAAAACATGGGACAGTGTGCAGGCTGATCTCCTACAAGATGGGTTTGTGAGCATGGCAGGCACCATAATTGACATGTGTAATTTAAATGAAAGCCCTTTAGTGCTTTCTCATGCTTTCAGGATAGAATGTAAAGTCTGTAGTATGGCATGTATATGCGATCCTTTATGATCTGACCCTTCTCCAGTTTTTTCCTTTGCTGTCTTCATTAAATTCTTTGATCCACTCCTTCTGAACTTAGGCTTCCTCTCATGTAAGGATCTTCATCTCTTGTCTTTGCTCTGGCAGTTCCTTTTCCCTGTCTTCTATTTCCCTCTTTCTTTGCTTTGCTACCTCCTATCTGACTTTCAGGACTCCAGTTCAGATGTATCTTTTCCAGGAAGCTTTCCTTCACCCCTTCCAGGTTAAGTTAGGTACCGCTTCTCTATGCTGCTATAGCACACAGTGCTTAACTTCTTTCATACCTCTATAATGAAATTGACTGATTACTTGTCTGTTTTCTCCATTAGACTGTAACTTCTTTGGTGATAGGGATGATACTAGTGCTCTCTAGTAAGACAGGTTTTTAGAATGAAGATATTTTTAATGTAAGATTTTTATTAAATTACAAAATATACAAAAAAGTACACATCATAAATAAACAACTCGATGAATTTTTACCAGGCAAACACACAAGTATAACCAGTACTCAACATCAAGAAAGAGAATATTACTAGAACTCCACAAGCCATCTCATGCCCTCTTGTAGTTACTAATCCAGTTCAAAGAGGATTTAATTTTAAATGGGAAAACTCTTTATTTATTTTCTCTATATATTTTGTGTGTACCTTTAGACATAGAATGGCCATAGGTATTGGAACTTTGACCCTATACAAAGATCATACATAATCTATATTATGGTATAGAAACATAATTTTAGCATACTTTTATGGAATAGACAAATTCAAAATCATATGTTTTCTGATACTTATAACTTAGTTGTGGGGTTGTTTGTGTTTAGGCATTTTTTTCTTATAAGTAATATCACCATTTTAGATCAATAGAAAAGAATATGATAGATCAAATATTTTTGCTGAAAATACCATATTAACTTTGAATGGTGAACATACTTGGAATAGGTGTATACTAAACATATAAAGCACTTTCCGAATGGTATTTGGCCTCTAGGTTTTAAATGTGAATTATGTTGCTAGCATATTTGGCAATGGGGTCATCCAGCGGGTAACTAGAGTGTAATTTTACATGTACAGTGAGAAAAGAACTAGCTGTCCTATGTCGTAGACAGCTGCTTTGCTAAGAATTGGTTTTTTTTTATAACTGGAAATAATTTTAGAGTGTGCTTTTTCTCAGAGTTTTCATTTTTTATTTTTTTATTGTACTTCAGGTGAAGGCTTACAGAACAAATAGTTTCTCATGAAACAGTAGTACACATATTGTTTTATGACATTGGTTAACAACCCCACGACATGTCAACCCTCTCCCTCCTCCTTTTTTTTTTTTTGGTGAAAATATACATAGCCAAAGATACACCATTTCAGAAATTTCTACATGCACAGTTCAGTGACATTGACTACGCTCTTCCAATTGTGCTGTTATTCTCACTTAAGATGAAGGCTTACGGAACAAAATAGTTTCTCATTTAACAATTACTACACATGTTGCCCTATGACAATGGTTAATCTCACAACACATCAACAATATCCTTACTCAACCTTGGGTTCCCTATTACCAGCTTCCTTGTCCCCTTCTGCCTTCTGGCCCTTTTCACTGGACTACTGTACCTCGTTAGTCTCATTTGGTTTCACGGGGCTGTCCACTCCCAGACTGAACAGTGAACCTCGGAGATAACTTCACCACTGAGCTAAAAGGGTGTCTGGGGGCCATACTCTCGGGGTTTCTCCAGTCTCCTTTAGGCCAGTAAATCTGGTCTTTTTTTTTGTGTGTGTGTGTTAGAATTATGTTCTACATCCTCCTCCAGCTCTGTCCAGAACCCTCTGTGATCCTGGTCAGAGCAGTCAGTGGTGGTAGCCGGGAGAGTTTTCATTTTTTAAAAAATATTACGGTATTTCTTTTAAACCTACTTTTCCTTAGATGGACTTTTCTGCCTGTTAATCTTAAATCCGTTAAGTCCAATTAAGTGGAAAGAATATGAACTTTCAAACCAAAAGATCAGGATTCCAGTTCCATCCTCATCACTTATGAGCCGTGGTTTATGGGCAAGTCAACACTTCTGAGCTTTAGAATGTTCATCTTTCAAATGGGGATAATATTTACCCCAGAAGATTATCATTAGGGTTAAGCAATTTATGTAAAGCACCAAGCACATAGTAGGCACTCAACAAATCTTCCTTTTATTCTTTGAATGTGTATTTTTTGTTATGTTTACATATGAGATCAAGAATTTTAAAGAATTTCATTGTATGCCTTTTAGAATAAATGGCTAATCAGTTTGTTGCTAATTGGAGTAAATCTTAGAAGGATAAGCTACCAGCTCTCCTTTAAATGTGATAATATTTTTCAGTTAAAAATTTTTTTGTAGACCTGCTTTTTTTGATGGCTTAGTATGTCATATTAATGAATGTTAAAATGTGTTTTGATTCAGTGTGAGATATCCTAACAAAATGTGTTGTGTTTGCCAATGACAAACATTTCTTCAATCATTGATAGATTGCAGTACTATTGCTGTTTGTAGTGTGTAAGTATTTGTTTGAAATCTGTTTACTTTTATTGATCAGATGATAGTGGACTGAGTAATGTCTGCAGTTTTTTTTTTTTTTTTTTTAACATAAGGGAGAAGGTTATTCAGGTGACTATGTGGACTGTGTTTGTAAGTGATTTTTGGATCAGATTTCTTCCTTACTTACAGATCCACCGTCTTTTAGTCCTCCTCCTACCTTTTTGTTGAACTTAAAAAATGTAGAAAAGTTGAAAGAATACAACAAAGAACACTAATATACCTACTATATAAATTCAGAAGTTACACCATATTTGCTTTATTGTTCTCTGTAAGTGTGTGTATACTTTTGCTGAACTTTGTGGAAGTAAGTTTACTTAAAAATACTTCAGCATATACAGTAAAACCTGTGAAATTCAGAACCTGTGTAAGGCGGAAACCTGTTAGAGAAGGAAAACTAAAATATTTTCCCCTGAAACAAGCGATAGAAAAGTAGTAGACTGCATCGTCAGAGGTGGAAAACTTGCACGACCTGGAAAAACAAGGCAGTCCTGTTGAGTTCTCGCTCTCACAAGTTTCACTGTATCTCCTAAGAAAGTAGGTATTCTCCATATCACCTCAGTACCATTACCAACACCTAACAAAATGAACGGTTCCCTAGTGGTATTTAATATTCAATCTATATTTGAATTTCCTCAATTATCCTCTAAAATGATTCTTTCAAAACAAGATTCTTGCATTGCATTTAGTTATCTTTTCAGTCTCTTAATCTAGAACAATCTCTACTCCTCTCCCCATGACATTGAACTTTTGAAGAGACCAGATTGTTTATTTTGTAGAATTCCCTGGTTTCTAGAGTTAACTGATTTTTGTGTGTGTGTTATTGTTTAACTTGTTCCTCTGTTCCCTGAACACCCTGTAAACTGGAAATGATGTTTTAAGGGTTTGATTAAATTCATGTTAAATTTTTGTTGGCAAAAATACTTCATAAGTGATGCTGTACTTCATGTTGTATGTTATGGGAGAAACATAATGTCAGGTGTCCCACTGTTGGTGATCTAAGTTTGATGAAGTGGTATTTGCTGTATCGCTCCATTGTAAGGGTACGTATTTTCCTTCTATAATCATCATCTACAATGATATTATCTTATCATGTTAGCTTCCTTTGTTGATCATTAGGTAAATCACTTATTGAGGGTTGCAAAATGGTAATTTTTCTAATTCTATAATTCCTTTACATTTATTAGCTATCATTCTTTATGTTGAACCGCCAAACTTTCCTGGAATAAATCCCATTTGGTCATGATGTATATGCTGTTGGATTTGATTTGCTAGTGTTTTGTTGAGGATTTTTGCATCTGTATTCAGAAGGAATATTGGTCTATGATTTTCTTTTCTTATGTTATCTTTGTCTGGCTTTAGTACCAAGATAATGCTGGCCTTCTAAAATGTGTTAGGAAGAGTTTTCCTCCTCTTGTATTTTTTGGAAGAATTTGAGTAGGATTGGTGTTAATTCTTTTTCATTGACGTGTCTTTTCATTTCTCTTGGATAAATTCATAGGGATGGAATCGGTGGGTCATAGATAGATGTGTTTATTAGAAACTTCCAATCAGTTTTCTAAAGTGGTTGTATCGTTTTACACTCCTGTCAGTAAAGTTGCTCCACGTATTTGCTCACACTGGGTATTGCCAGTGGTTTAAAGTTTGGCTATCCTAGTAGATGTATAGTGGTATATCATTGTGGCTTTAAGGTGTTAAGCACCTTTTTATATGTGTATTGGCCATCCTGCTATTTTATTTTGGGAAGTGCAGTTGAAAACTTTTGCCATTAAATTTTTTTTTCTAGATTGTTGATTCGTAGGAGTTTCTTGTATATTTTATAAATCAGTCCTTTGTGATATGTATATATTTTTTTTTCAGTTTGTAGCATACCTTCTCACCTTCTTAATGGTGTCTTTTAATGGACAGAAGTTCTTAATTTTAATCAAGTCTTATTTATTAATTTTTTTCTTTTGTGTTGTTGTTGTTAGGTGCCATCGAGCTGGTTCCTAGTCATAGCGACCTTATGTACAACAGAACAAAACACTGTCTGGTCCTGTGCCATCCTCACAGTCATTGCTTTGTTTGAGGTCATTGTTGCAGCCCCTGTGTCAGTCCTTCTCATTGAGAGTCTTCCTCTTTTTTGCTGACCCTGTACTTTACTAAGCATGATATCCTTTTCTAGGGATTGGTCCCTCCTGATAACATGTCCAAAGTAAGCGAGATGAAGTCTTGCCATCCCCACTTCTAAAGAGCACTCTGCCTGTACTTCTTCCAAGACAGATTTGTTCGTTCTTCTGGCAGTTTGTGTTATATTCAGTATTCTTTGCCAACACCATAACTGAAAGGCATCAGTTCTTGTTAGGTCTTCCTTATTCATTGTCCAGCTTTCGCATGCATATGAAGTGATTGTAAATACCATGGCTTGGGTCAGGCATACCTTAGTCCTCAAGGTGACATCCTTGCTTTTTAACACCTTAAAGAGGTCTTTTGCAGCAGATTTGCCCAGTGCAGTGCGTCGTTTGATTTCTTGACTACTACTTCCATGGGTGTTGATTGTGGATCCAAGTAAACGGAAATTCTTGACAGCTTCAATATTTTCCCCATTTGTCATGCTGTTGCTTATTTCTTTTATAGTACTGCCTTTTTTATACTGAGAAATCTTTACCTATCCCAAGGTTACAAACATATTTTATGTTTTCTTCTAGAAGACTTTTTTGTGTTAAGTATCTTCATGATTCACTTAGAATTGTATTTTCTATATGATATAAAGTGGAGGTCAAAATTCATTTTTTTTTAAAAGACGAGACTTACTGGCCTGACAGAGACTGGAGAAACCTTGAGAGTATGGCCCCTGGACACCGTTATACGTTAGTAATGAAGTCACTCCTGAGGTTCACCCTTCAGCCAACGATTAGACGGGCCCATAAAACAAGAGACTAAATGGGCACACCAGCCCAGGGGCAAGGACGAGAAGGCAGGAAGGGACAGGAAAGCTGGTAATGGGGAACCCAAGGTCGAGAAGGGGAGAGAGTTGACATGTTGTGGGGTTGGCAACTAATGTCACAAAACAATATGTGTATTAATTGTTTAATGAGAAACTAGTTTGCTCTGTAAACCTTCATCTAAAGTACAATTTAAAAAAATTCATTTTTTTCACCATATGAATATCTTATGGTTCAGCACCATTTATTCCTTTCTGTGTTAAATATATTGGCACCTTTGTTGCACATTAAATGATTGTATATGTATGAGTGTATTTCTGAATTCTGTACTGATCCACTGGTATATTTAATATATTTGTCTATCATTTTGTTAACATCACACTGTACTGTTTGGTAAAAACTGTTCTTATTTTTTCAAATTATTTTGGCCATTCTGGAATTTTTGCATATCTTGAGTTTTAGAATCACCTTCTAAATTTCTACATAGAAAGCTTGTTGGGATTTTGATTGCGATTATATTGATCTTTAGGTCAGCTTGGTGGAAATGTACATTTAATAATATTGAGTCTTACCCATGAAAGTGGTATATCTCTATGTTATTCAGGACATCTTTAATTTCTTTCAGCAAAGTTTTTGGTGTAGAGATCTTTCACATCTTTTTGTTAACTTTATTCTTAGGTATTTGTTGTTTTTTGGTGCTATTATAGATAATACTGTTTGTTAAATTTCATTTTCCAGTCGTTTCATGTTAGTGTTTAGAGTTACAGTCGATTTTTGTGTGTTGGCATTTTATCCTCCAACTTGCTAAATTCAGTTATTAGGACTCTGTTAGTCCTTGGCTCCTCTATGTATGTGGTCATGCTGTCTGATGATAAAGACGGTTTTAATTTTCTTTCCAGTCTCTGTGCCTTCAGTTCTTTATGGAAGCAGATCGCCAGGCCTTTTCTTCCATGACGCCGCTGGGCGTGTCTTACATATTTAGGAGTTAACTGCCTCCAATACAGTATTGAATAGAAGTGGTGAGAGGACGTCCCTGTTTTGTTCATGGTATTTTCTGGTACTCTTCATTCCTTTCTGCAGATCTAGACTTCCATCAGGGATCATATTCCTTCAATATGCAGAAATTCCTTTAGTATTTCTTAAATTGTATGTCTGCTGGTGATGAATTTTCTTTGTCTGAAAATACATTTATTTTACCTTAATCTTCAAAGGATATTTTTTTGCAGGATTTATAATTCTAGATTGACCATTTTTTTCCCCTTGTAGTAATTTAAGTATTTGTTTATTGTTTTCTAGCTTCCATTGTTTTATATAAAAGTCATCTGTCATTCTTATTGTTGTTGCCCTGAAAGAAATGTGCCCTTTTTCTTTGGTTACTTTTAAGATTTTCTCTTTATTCTTAATTTTCAACAGTTTGACAGTGATTTGCCTAGGTGGAATTGTGTGTGTGTGTGTGTGTGTGTGTGTGTGTGTATTAATTTGCTTGTGATTCACTGAGTTTCTTAGGTATGTGGGTTTATGCGTTATTTTTGAAAAATTCTGAATTCACTTAGCTTTTGTGTCTAGTTGGGTGTTAAGCCCATTGAGTGAACTTTTCAGATGCTGCAGTTTTTAGTTTGAAAATTTCCATTGTGCTGTTTTTCAGAGTTTCTGTTTGTCTGCTAAAATTTGCAGATACCTTGAAAATCCATATTTGTCTCAAAAATATAATTAAAAAAATATTTTAAAGTTTTTGCTAATTCCAACATCTGGATCACCGGTGGTTCCTTTTTGACTTTTTCCTCCTTTCCTGTGGGTCACATTTTCATGATTCTTTGCATATCTTGTAAATTTTTTTTAATTGTATGTGGATATTATATATAAAAAGAACAGTGAGAATGAAGTTGATAACTGTTTAGTACTGGAAAAAGACATGCTAATTCCTCAGGCCAAAATGATTAGGGGCTATCTTCCCTCTGATGCGGAATTGAATTATGTAAGGGCTGGTTTGGAGCCCTGGGGGCACAATGGTTAAGAGCTCTGCTGCTAACCCAAAGGTTGGCAGTTTGAATCCACCAGCTGCTCCTTGGAAGCCCTATAGGGCAGTTCGACTCTTATTTTACAGGGTTGCTGTGAGTCGGAGTAGACTCAGTGGCATTGGGTTTGGTTTTTGTTTTTTTTTTTTGGTTTGTTTACAACTATAGTTCACTTTGGTTTCAGATGCTTTGAGGGTGAATTCAGTCTCCGCCCTACAACTGGGTTTACATTTTAAGTACTGCTAGATTCGAGAGTTCTTTCTCTGCTTTATAGCCCTGCACCTAGCCTTCCAGGCCTAGGTGATATAAGTGGTTTGTGATCAGCTGCTAATCTACAGGTTGGTGGTTAGAACAGAACCCACTTAGTGGCGCCATGGAAGAAAGGCCTGGTGATGTGCTTCTGTAAAGATTACAGCCTAGAAAACCCTATGGAACAGTTCTACTCTGTAACACATAGGGTAGCCATTAATTAGAATCGACTCATTGGTGACATATACCTGGCTTTCCATTCTGCAGAAGATCTTTCTCTGTCCTTTTCACCTGTGCCTAGATTTGTGCATACTGCTGCATACTCTATACAAACTCCGTGGGGATGATTTGGTAGGTGGTGTTGATTAACTCTGCTTCCGGGGCTCCTCTGGATTTCAGTGCATCATATCAGTCTACAGGGTTTTTTGCCCCTTTACTCACTATGTCCTTAGAGTTGAAAGTGGTCACTTGTTTCTTTGTAGGAAGGGCTTATCCCTCTCTGGTATTATGTTCCTTTAGACTTCTTTGTGTTCTTAGCTCTCTGATGGGTTTAAAAAATTTATTTTGTAGTTTATCCAGATTTTTCTCGTTTTTATATTGGAGGTTACTGTGTCTTGGGGCCTTCTTCATCCTAACCAGAAGGAGAACCCTCAGCATTTCATTTTAATGATTTCTTAATTTGTTCAGGTTGAAAAGGTGATATTCTGGTAAGCTCTTAATAGCATGAACAAGTTTGCTGGCATGCACCAGTGACTTAAGCTTTAGTTTCTTTGTCATTTCCATTGAAGGTGATTTAAACTATGTGGAGCATGGTTAATTTTTTCTTTCTTTTTTTTTTTACCATACTGCAGGAATGCCTTACCAACATAACTTTCCAACTGTTAATTTTTTTTTGGATTTCAGCTTTTATGAGTAAAAGGCAAGTGATGTGAAGATAAGGTTTTGTTTATGGCTGCTTTTACTTTTACAAGGTCAGAGTTGTTGACAGAGATTTATGACCTGCAAAGCCTAAAATATTTACTATCTGGTCCTTTGTGGTTAAATTTTGGCAGTGCTTGCAATAGGCTATGACTGAATGCCAATGAATAATATTGTAAATTAAATAACTTGCTCCAGATCACATAGCTAATTCTCTTTAGGTGTCTTTTTTCAAAAAATTGTAGAGCCTTAATTTCAGTATATTCTGATGCCAGATTTACACGTTACTTTTTATCGTTATTATTTCCTGTTGATTGCTTTCTGTTAATAAACCATAAAACCAAGCTCATTGCCATCGAGTGGATTCCAACTCATGGTAACCCCATGTGTTGCAGAGTAGAACTGCGCCATAGGGAGCTGCTTTGGGAAGTATTGGAATGTTCATTAATAATACTTGCTAACACTTAACTGATATTTACTACGTGCTATACGTTGGTCTGTGTTCGTATATTAACTTATTTATCTCTTGCAGTAGCCCCATGAGGAACTTGTAGCACATGCCTGAGCTTACCCAGTTACAATCATAAATTAAACACAGAAATGGTCACAAATGATTTCCATGTTTTCAAATCCATAGGTCATTTTTCTATCCTTATCTGACATCATTTGCCCCTTCTTGAAACACTTCTCTTTCATTACTCTTCGTTTGTCTGGGTTTCCTCTGCTTACATGTGTCATGTAACCCAAGCAACCCATTGCCGTTGAGTCAATTCCAACTGATAGTGACCCTATAGGACAGAGTAGAGCTGCCCCGTAGGGTTTCCAAGGAGCAACTGGTGAATTCTGACTTTGGTTAGCAGCCTGAACTCTTAACCACTGTGCCACTAGGTTATTTATCCTGTATTCTTCAATTTCTTCATTTGAAAATGGTGGTAATGGTGCTTACCTCCGCAAAGTTGTTCTAAGATTTAATGATTCAAATGAATAGCTTGATGCTTAATAAGTACTCTAAGGGTTAACCATTAAGACTATTACTACTGCTATTACAGCCAGCACTGTTATTATTACTATGCGTTTGTAAGTCATTGGCTGCTCCTTTTTTGATTCCTCTTCCTTCTCTGCTGGGACACTAAACATTGGCAACCAACCGCCAGGGCTTGGTCATAGTTTCTTTTCTCTGTCTGCAGTCTCTTTGTGAGTTCATCTAGTTTGATTGCTTTAAATGCCATCCATATGCTATGACTACCAGATGTGCATTTTCTCTAATCCTTTCCTCTCATTTGTTTTCCAGACTTGTATATCTGGTTGCTTACGTATTTCCACTTGTATGTCTGATAGGCATTTTAGACTTAATAGGGCCAAAGGCATATCAAGCCATATTCCTACCTCCCTCTCAAACAACAACAAAACAACACCAACAAATAAACATAAATAAACCTGTTCCTCTCCCAGCTTTCCCCATTTTAGTAAATAGAAACAATGTCTACCCAGTAGCTTTAAGTGAAACAGACCTAGGTATCGTGCTTGTTCGCCTATCTAAATCCATTAGTCAGTCTAGAACACATACCAAATTCATCAATTTCTTTTCAACTCCACTGCTACTGCCCTATCCAACAACCATTATCTTTTGCCCTGACTACTACAACAACCTCCTAACTGGTCTCCCTGTTTCTGCTTTTTGCTCCCTCTTTCCTCTAATCTATTCTCTTTCAAGTAATTAGAGTGATCTTTTCAGGTTATGTCATTCCTTGTTTAAAAAAGCAAAGCAAAACCCCAGAAACTTTTTATTACATTTAGAATAAAATCCCAGACTGCAAGATATAATACAGTCTGGTCCCTACCTGTTCCTTACCTATGTCACCATTTTCCTCCTTGAATACTTTTAGCCACACGAGCCTCCTTTCAAATGTGGCATGTTTGTTCCTGATTTAGACATTTTGTACTACTTATTTCTTTTAGCCTGGAGCATTTCTCTCGTATCTTAGTATTACCAGCTCCTTCATGTCATATAGACCTCTCACCACGTCAGAGAGGCTTCACTGAATGCCACTGATAACTAAAATAGCATATCTAATCCCTCTAGTATAATGATTTGCAAACTACTGCCCACAGGCCAAATCTGGCAGGTGGCCTGTTTTTATACTGCCTGAGAGCTAAGAATGGTTTTTACATTTTAAAAAGATTTAAGAAAAACCAGCCAAGCAACCAAACAAACAAAAAACCCCAAAGAATACGCAACAGAGACTTTATATGGCGTACAAAGCCTAAAATACTTTCGGCCCTTTACAGAAAAAGTTTGCCAACCCCTGCTGTAGTGTGTCATTCTGTTTAATTTTTCTTAATACAACAGAGGGCTATTTTAATTACTTTGTTCATTTGTTTTCCTTGGTAAATTTTGTCCTTAATTGTTGAAGAGTTTTGGAACATTGGTTGAGTTATCTAGAATGAAGGAATTAAGCAACAACAGTTTATAAAAAGAATATTATGTTCTGTTAAAATTAGGGAAAAGCAGGACAGATCGTAAATGTAGTAGGGACCAAGAATAAGGGGTATGTGGTACATCTCCCCAAGTGGACAAGAAGAGGGAGTTTGTTGTTGAAAGGATCTACTGCTCACATGACTCTGTAAACCCCTCAGAATCATTCAAATTGAGAATTCGAATCTGTTTACTTCACAAATAACCTGTGAAATTGTTCAAGAGGATGCAAGTCTGAAAAGCCTCTAAATACCTGAAAGATGTCACATTATGGAAGCAGTGTATTCCATAGACAAAGTAGTAGAGTTGAAAGATGTAACTAGGCCATGCTTCCAAATAAGTGTTGTATTCTTGTTGTACAAGCTTAGTAATATGTAAAGTGATGCTGAGTCTCAGGATTTGATGTTCATTTGTAGTCATTGAGTATATCTGTCTTGTCATAAGTGGATCAACCCATAGATGAGCTTCCCTCTTCTCTGATTGTTACTGAAAGTCAAAAGAAGAGGTGCTCAAATGAAGGATATCCTGAAAGAAGCTGAAGGCATAAAATTTTATGAATATGTAAATGAAGTAAGATAAAAGGGCCTCTTTTTTTCTTTGGTCCTGTATTTACTGCTTAGTGCAAGTAGTATATGTTTCTACTAGTCCAGTGATGCGCTGCCTCCATAATTCCCTTTCCCCTAAAAGAAACCATTTTTCTGACCTCTGTCACCGTAGGTTATTTATTTAGTTATTTTAGATGTTTTACTATTATTTTATTACTATAGTCTGATTTTGAAGTGTATCATCAAACAGGTTTATCAGGAAACAGATGATACACGTAAGTGGGTATTGGGGAGAGTTTTACGATGAGACTACAACGTTGTGGGTAGGGTTAAGGAAAACCAAAAAGTGGTAGCAGTGCTCCCCCTGCCAAAGCTAGGTATGAAGGGGCAAAGAGGGGGATGTGTTTCTGGAATTGGAGACGGTTGTTATGGGTTTTTTTTTTGTTTTTTTTTTTTTAATTTTTATTTATTTTGTTGTTATTGAGAATATACACAGCAAAACATACACCAATTCAACAGTTTCTACATGTACCGTTTAGTGACACTGATTACATTCTTTGAGTTGTGCAACCATTCTCACCCTTTTCTAAGTTGTACTTCCCCCATTGATGTAAATACACTGCCCCCTAAGGTTCCTATCTAATCTTTCAAGTTAGTGTTGTCAGTTTGATCCCATATAGATAGTTCTTAACACCATAGATTTATTTTGTGTGTTTTTGAGCTTCATATAAATAGGATAAGTCAGTCTGTAGTTTTTTGTATCTGACTTTTTTCACTCAACAATTATGTCTGTGAGATTCATGTTGTTGTATACATCAGCAGTTTTTTTTTTTTTTAATGCTGTATTCTATTTCATTTATCAGTATACCACAGTTTATCCATTTTATTGTTGATGGACATTTTGATTTTTAAAAAAAAATTTTTCTTGTTATAAGTAAAGCTGCAATGAACATTCTTATATGTATCTTTTAGTAGACATATGCACTCAGTTCTGTTGGATATATAGATCCAGGTGTGAATTTGCTGAGTCATAGGATATATGTATGCCACTAAGCAGTTTTCTAGAGTAGTTGTACCAATTATACCCCCAACCAGCAACCCTTGGTATTGCCAGTTCTTTTAATTTTGGCCATTTTGGGAGAGGTTTGGTAGTATCTCATTGTGGTTTTTATTTGCATTTAAAAAAAAATTTTTTTCCCATACAAAAATTTATACATACATTGTTATGTGACTCTAATTGCTCTCCCCATACTATGACAGCACACTCCTCCTTTCTACCCCTGATTCCCCATGTCCATTCAACCAGCTCCTAACCCTCTCTGCCTTCCCATCTCACCTCCAGACAGAAGCTGCCCGTTTAGTCTCTTGTATCTACTTGAGCTAAGAGGCACACTCCTCACGAGTATCAGTTTATGTCCCACAGTCCAGTCCAATCCCTGTCTGAAGAGTTGGCCTCAGAAATTGTTTTAGTTCTGGGCTGAATCCGGGGGCCATGCCTTCTGGGGTTCCTCCAGTCTCAGTCAGACCATTAAGTCTGATCTTCTAACTAGAATTTGAGTTCTGCACCCCACCTTTCTCCTGCTCCATCCAGGACTCTCTGTTGTGTTCCCTATCAGGGCAATCATTGGTAGTAGGTGGGCACCATCTAGTTCTTCTGGTCTCAGGCTGGTGAAGTCTCTGGCTCATGTGGCCCTTTCTGTTCTTCGGCTACTACTTCCCTTGTGTCTTTGGTGTTCTTCGTTCTCCTTTATTCCAGGTAGTTGGGACCAATTTATGCATCTTAGATGGCTGCTTGCAAGCTTTTAAGACCCGAGACGCCACTCACCAAAGTAGGATGCAGAACATTTTCTTAATAAACTTTGTTATGCCAGTTGACCTAAATGGCCCCTGAAACCATGGTCCCCAGACCCCTACCCCTGCTACTCTGTCCCTCAAAGTGTTTGATTGTATTCAGGAAACTTCTTAGCTTTGGTTTAGTCCAGTTGTGCTGACTTCCCCTGTAGTGTGTGCTGCTCTTCCCTTCACCTAAGATAATTCTTATCTACTATCTAGTTAGTAAATAACCCTCACCCTCCCTCCCTAACCTCATAACCATCAAAGAATGTTTTCTTCTGTGTTTATTTGCATTTCTCAGATGACTAATGTTATTGTATTAGTCAGCTATTACTGCTTGACAAACTACCTGAAAATAACTAAACAATAAGCATTTATTTCTTGGTTATAAGTTTATGGGTCAGCTGGGGTAGCTCTGCTCCTTCTATTTTAGTTTCCTCCTAGTACCAGTAGTACCAGGAGGGCCAGTCCCTGGAGAAGGACATCATGCTTGGTAAAGTGGAGGGTCAGTGAAAGAGAGGAAGACCCCCAACAAAGGGATTGGCACAATGGCTACAACGATGGGCTCAAGCATAGCAACGATTGTGAGGATGGTGTTCTCTATGTCTCCCTTTGTGCCACTACTATACTATCTTTCCTGTACCTTTATACTGAATATTGATATTTGGTAGTGTAAGTCTTCCAACTTTGTTCCTCTTTAAGATTGTTTTGACTATTTCAGGTCCACTAGATTTCCTGTATATTTTTGAGAATCAGCTTGTCAGTTCACCTGGCTGGGATTTTGTTTGAAATTGTATTGAATCTGTAGATCAGTTTAGAGGAGAATTGACTACTTAATGATGTTAAGCTTTCCAGTCAATGAATGTGGTATATTCCTCCATGTGTTTAGGTCTTCTTGAGGCCTCAGGGTGGTACATATGGCTAATGTGCTTGGTTACTAACAGAAAGGTTGACGATTCAAGTCCACCCAGAGGTGCCTTGGAAGAAAGACCTGGCAATCTACTTCTGAAAAATCACCCATTGAAAACCCTTTGGACCACAGTTCTACTCTGACACACATGGGGTAGCCATAAGTTGGAATTGCCTTTACGGCAACTGATCTGAGGCCTTGCATATCTTTTGTTAGTTTTATTCCTCTAGATGTGTGGTGGTATTGTGTATGTGTGTGTTAAATTCATTTTAACTGAGGTACAATTAATAGGAGCCCTGGTGGTATAGTGGTTAAAATGCTTGGTTGTTATTCAAAAGGTCAGTGGTTTGAACCCATGGGAGAAAGATGTGGCTGTCTGCTTCCGTAAAGATTTACAGCCTTGTCTGGGGACCATGCTTTCAGGGGACATCTAGGTCAATTGACATAACAAAGTTTATTAAGAAAATGTTCGCATCCTACTTTGGTGAGTGGTGTCTGGGGTCTTAAAAGCTAGCAAGTGGCCATCTAAGATGCATCAACCCACCTGGAATAAAGGAGAATGAAGAACACCAAAGACACAAGGAAGGTATTAGCCCAAGAGACAGAAAGGGCCACATGGGCCAGAGACTTCATCAGCCTGATACCAGAAGAACTAGATGGTGCCTGGCTACCACCAATGACTGCCCTGACAGGGAACACAACAGAGAGTCCCTGACAGAGCAGGAGAAAAGTGGGGTGCAGAACTCAAATTCTAGTAAAAAGACCAGACTTAATGGTCTGACTGAGACTGGAGGAACCCCAGAAAACATGGCCCCCAGACTCTCTGTCAGTCCAGAGCTAAAACCATTCCTGAGGCCAACTCTTTAGACAAAGATAAGACTGGACTGTGGGACATAAAAGATACTCGTGAAGAATGTGCTTCTTAGCTAAAGTAGATACATGAGACTAACTGGGCAGCTTGTGTCCGGAGCTGAGATGAGAAGGCAGAGAGGGTCAGGAGCTGGTTGAATGGACATGGGAAATCAGGGGTAGAAAGGAGGAGTGTGCTGTCACAGTACAGAGAGAGCAATTAGGGTCACATAACAATGTGTGTATAAATTTTTGTATGAGAGACTAACATGAATTGTAAACTTTCACTTAAAGTACAATTAAAAAAAAAAAAAGATTTACAGCCCTGGAAACCATATGGGGCAGTTCTCCTCTGTCCTGTAGGGTCACTATGAGTCGAGATCAATTCAATGTCAGTGGGTTTGGTTTTGGTTTTTACAATTAGGATAACAATAAAATGCACACATCTTAAGTGTTCAGTTTGAGTTGTGAAAATTTTATACACCTGTGTGTAACCAGCACCAAGAATAAGCTACAGAACATTTCTATCAACCCCAGAAAATTCCCTCTTATTCCAGTCAATTCCTCCTTCCATCCCCTCAACTACACTTTTTGATTTCTGTCAAGGTTAGTCTTGTCTGTTCTTGGAGTAATCATACCTATGTGCTCTTTTGTATCTGGCTTCTTTTGCTTAATATAGTGTTTTTGGTGTTGTGATATATGTAATTTTTTTAAATTGCTGAGTAATATATGAATATGAATAATATATTACAGCTTATCCATTCTTCATTTTTTTTAAAAAAAAAGTTCATTTTGTATATAATTTCTTAGTCCTTAATAGAGTTTTAGCAACTCCATCATTTAGTGGTTTTCTTAAAGATAGCTGCATAGAGTGGCCAACAGTTAACCTTTGTTTCTAAACTCTCTTCTTCTATATATTGTTAGGCATGCTTGCTGAATCAGCAACATTGATTACCTCTTAGGAAAGGACTTTGATTACTTGCTCAGTTTTAAAGTTAGACATTGTCAAATTTTTGTTGAAAACAGCTCTTACAGAAAGTCAAATAAAATTGCATATATACATAATATGTGAAACTGAGATGAAAGAGTCAGTAGGAAAAGGGAATAAAAGCTATCATGAAGTTTAAAAAAATCACTACTATAAGCAATAAAAATGATTGCTAAAATATATTAATGTGTATGTGGACTTGTTTATTCTTTCAACAAATATACTTTTGGGCTGTAGATACTGATGAGAAACAGTGACCTTACTTTTTGATGAGGAAGTCAGACAGTAAACAAAAATAAATAATAATATAATCTTAGTGCTTTAAGTTCTCTGATGAAAAATAAATTAGGATAAAAGAAATAGAGCCATGGGGATGGTTATTTTAGATAGAGTAGTGAGGAAAAGCCTCTCTGAAGAGTTGGCATTTGAGAGACCTTCAGGCAGAGGGAACAGGAAGTGTAAAGGGCCTGAAGCAGGAAAACGCTTAAACAAGAAAAAAAGACCAGTGAAGATACAGTGGAGTGAGGGAAAGAAAACATTGCTGGGGATCAGATCATAGGGCCTTCTGGGCCACAGTAAAAGGTTTCAGTTATGTTTAATTGTGGTATGGAAAACCGTTGGAGAGTTTTGAACAGGTAAAAAGGATGATTGCCTGCTGTGTGGAAAATAGACTGTAGGGGAACAATGATAGAAGCAAGGAGACCACACTTTTTTTTACTTCAGGTGAGAGAATGATAATGAGCTTGAACTAGGTGGTAGAGATGAGGATGATAAGAAATGGTTAGATTTAGGATATATTTTGAAGGTAGACCTATATACAGAACTGATAGATTGACTATAGGAGGAATTTCCTTACAGGATTTAGAAAGGGGAGGATTTGGAAAAATTTTGTAGTAATGCATTAATCGGGGTAGGCTCACTTCTAAACAATCCCTAAATATCGGTGGTTCCACAGTCCAGTGTAACTAGAGTTAGGGTGATGGTGGGCTCTCTGCTCCTTGTGGTCATTTGGGAGCCAGACTTCTTCCAGTTAATGGCTGTCTTATCCTTAGGGCCTCAAAACATTTCACTGGATACTCTGGATCCTCCCAGCAGATCAGAAAAGACAGACACGCTTAGGGGCTTTTTATTAAAGCCTGGAGCAGATGTATGTCACTTCTGTCTGCTTATTGGTGGCATAGGGCATGTTCACGTGGCCACATGTAACTTCAAGGAAGGCTGGGAAATACAGTCTAACTCTGTGCTCATACAGAGGAAGAAATGGGTTTGTAGACCATCTAGTCTGCTTCTGCCACAATACAAGATTATTTTGGGGTTTTTGAAAATAATTGCTACAAAACACATGGTTTGCAGAGTTTAAAAATCCAAATGTTTACATATTGAAATAAGTTCCATATATGTTTATATGTGTGATTGTACATTAGTATGGTAATAACTTTGTTTGTGTAATAGTTTGTCATAGTGACCCTGTAGGACAGAGTAGAACGCCCCATAGGGTTTCCAAGGAGCTGCTGGCGGATTCAAACTGCTGACCTTTTGGTTAGCAGCCAGGCTCTTAACTACTGTGTCACCAGGGTGCCTGTAAATACTATAGAATGAAGAACTATGAGTATTAGTTTTAGAGCACCACTTTCCCATAGTTATTTATCTAAAAGAAGTTCAAAATGTTTGATAGTTCTCGCCCCATAAAATTTATAGTTGTAGGTAAATCAGTAATGTTTTTTAAAAAAATGAACCTTGCCTTGATAGTACAGTGGTCTCCTTTTTATATATACCAGTGAGGCCTTTGCTTTGAGCTATTTTTTCAGCAGTAATATTAGATTTTTTATTTTTTTTAGACACTTGTCTGATCTGTCCTTCCATTCCTCTTGCTAAATGATAATGTATAATCCTACTTATTAACATTCATCAGTAAATCCTTCTGGTAAAGCAAGTAAGAGAATGGAGATTTTTTTGGAAAATAACTTTGAGAACCTGATAAAGAAGCAAAAGCAACGTTAACAATTTTTTTGAGAAAATTAAATTTTATTAGCATTATTTCAGACACAGAACTAAAATCTTTATTTTTATCTTTTTAATTGAACTTCTAATTTAAAGGAAACTATATTTTCTAATTCTATTTTCTTTCTTCGCCACAGTTTTCCTCTATAATTAGTCCCTTCTAACTCAGTCCAGTGAATAACACCAGAAGCTAGTCTATTCTGAACTACACCCTACTGACCACAGCAACTGTCTCACCACATTGATTCCCCTGTCAGCATATACTTTTGAAGTAACTACATTGGGATGGGGAATAAAAAGAATATTAAATGTACCTAATTCTTTATCTGCGTTGTTGTGTTTTATTCTTGCAGTCAGTCAATTATCTCCACATCATGTATAGAGTACATCTCTTCCCTGCTGATTTGAAATGCCATCTTTATCATGAAGTAAGTTCTCATAGGCTTTTGGGTCCCTTTTTACTCTTTAAGTCTTAATTTTCTGATTTGAAAAGTTATAGTTTGTTCCTTGTCTCAGAGAATTGCTGTGCAACTCAAATGAAGAAATGTATGTCAAACTTATTTTTGGTCAAAGTATAAAAGCAAATTTTGAAGATTTCCCAAAAACCTAATGTTTTTGTCCATTTTTTAATATATGTGTGCATTTATGTACAACTTTATAGTCTGTTTTTTTTTCATTTGACATTATATTGTGCATCCCTTGCCAGGTTTCTGCATGTTGGCATACAAGTATCTCTCACTATCCAAATCTGTTTAATCTTTCGTTTGGATAGTGAATTTGGGTATCAGGGTATTGCCTTATTTGAATCTATTTGACCTTCTCCAAGTTTTGATAGGAAATAGCAAGCTTTTTGGTTCCTGTGTTTACATAGTGAGATTTTTAGATGTGAGAAATTTAACAAGGAATACCTATGTCCCCAAAGGGCATTCTCCTGAAATGCTACCTATTATAGTGTTTTGTATTTTTTTCCCCCAGAAAACAGATACCCAATTCAGACTGGCTCAAGGAATAAAAGGGAATTGGTTGGCCTCCTTAATAGAGAAGCTCAGTGGTTGAGGTTACTTGAGGCTCAGCTGAATTCAGTGGCCCAAACAATGTTGATAAAGCTGTGTGCATTAGTTTCACTTTATTTAATTGCAAAGAGACTCTTCCATGCATTCTGGAAAGATAACTGCCAGCAGCTCTAGGCTTACATCTTTTTAGCTTAGGTGCCTTAGTGGAAAAAAAAAAACACCACCAAAACTTCTTTCCCAGTAGTTGCAGCAAAAGGTCCAGTATAGAATCTCATTGAACAGCTACTGTGGCTAGGGTGATTGGAATAAACTAATTGGCTGGACCTGGGTCACAGCCAATATTACCACCTCCCTCCCCCACAACCTCCCACCCAAAACAAACAAAAAACCTGGAGGATGAGTTTAGTCCATTCTAACTATATCAAATGCTGAAGGGGAAGAAGTGGTTCTTCATAGGAAAACACACTACTTTTCACCAGAAGGTCCTTTACATGCTGGGCAGGCTAAAACAATAGGGGTCTATGTATCTGTGCTACAGTGTGTCATATGATAACTAGTTTCTCCTATCACCTTTTCTTTAATACAGATACTGCAAAATGTTTTTTATTTCAGCACCCAATTTGGCTTTTACTTGGCATAGATGTACTTTAGGTAAAACTTGGGCTCTTCTATCCCATCTGGTGATGATGATCAGCTGACATGTACCCTTGTCACATCTTTCCTCAAAATCTCTCTTTTTTTTATTCTTTCAGAAAAAGAAATAGTGTTTTTGTTTTCCCTATCTGAGATGAAGCTATTCAGCTTTGGCTTAAATCTCATTTAGTCTTGCTTACTCGAGGACCTTGGCTTGTTAGTTAGACCTGCTTTTTTTTCAGTTTTCAGTTTCTGTTTCTCTACTTGATCCTGTTTATAACCATACAGATACATTCCCAAGCCCCTAACAGACATTTCTCTTACACTCCTTTTCCTTCTTTATTGCAGTTTTGACCAACATCTGCTATTCGCTTGCTACCCTATCACTTCTTTTTTAGCTTCTTATAGTCGTTTCCTAATTCCCATTTCTCTCCAAGAGTGGAAACCCTGGTGGTGTGTAGTGATTAAGAGCTATGGCTGCTAACCAGAAGGTCGGCAGTTTGAATCCCCTAGCTGTTCTTGGAAACCCTATGGGGCAGTTCTACTCTGTCCTGTAGGGGTCGCAAGGAGTTGGAATCCACTCGATGGCAATGGGTTTTGGGTTTTTCTCCAAGATTACCAGTGATATCCTGAGACCTTTTTCTCAGGCCTTAACCTAGAATGATAGTGTGTAACAGCTAGGAAGCACCCAAGAGATATTTAACTCAGCTTTCTTTCTCTATTTTGTTTGGTATTATTTTGGTTTCTTTTGGCTAGTATTTACATGGTATGTCCTCTTCCATTTTTTTGTTTTTACTTTCAGATTCTGTATCCTCATGTTCTAGACGTGCGTCTATTGAAAACTGCATATAGTCAGATTTGAAAATTCTGGTCTGACAAGTCTTTGTCTTTTAACTGTAATATTTACCTTTAATGAAATTAGTGAGACATTTAGTTTTAAAACTTACTATCTGCTTTCTATTTGTTCCACCTGTTCTCATTTTCTTTTTCACTCTTTTCTTGCCTTCTTTTGAATCGATTGATTTTATCATTCCATTTTTTTTTCACTCTACTGTTTGGTGAGTTATACTTGTCAAAGGGCCATATAGTAAAAATGTTTGGCTTTGTGAGCCACATGATCTCTGTCACAACTGCTTAATTCTGTTGTTGTAGTGCAAAAGCATCCATAGATAATACATAAATGAATGAATTACAGATAGAGTTAAAGCACTGAATAAAAATCCAGATAGAAGAGCACTTGGGTTAAGACGAGAACTGTGGAGAATGATAGTCTTTAAGGTGAGGTAGTGGAAAAGGAGCTGTGGGAGTGAGTCAAAGGAAGAGTAAGCGTATTTAGGAAGACTGTAAGAAGAATAATTGTCACGTAAGGGCAGAGTTTCAGGAAGAAGATGGGCGCCTTAATCAGATGCTGTAGTGTAGTGTGTTATGATGAGGATTGAGAAGAGACCTTTCACTTTGGTAACTCTGGTAACTGATGACTTTTTCAAAGAGCACTGTCAGTAGCTTGCTATGTGGGGAGAGTGGTAAAGGAGTGGAGAATGGGAATATAGGCTATTGATTCTTGAATACTGTTCTTTGGTAATCCAACAACAACAAAATTGCTTAGATTACCCCACCTCAGAACCACTATAAAACCAAACCAGTTGCTGTCCAGTCGATTCCAACTCATGGTGACCCCATGTGTGTCAGAGTACAACTGTGCTCCTTTCAATGACTAATTTTTGGGAAGTACATTGCCAGACCTTTCTTCCAAGGAATCTCTGGGTAGACTTGAACTGCTGACCTTTTCGTTAGCAGTCAGCACGTAATCATTTGCACCACCAGGATGCCAGCTCTGGGGGAAGGTCCTTGTCGTTAATCTTCCCTGACCGAGGAGCTTCTTAGCGCAGGGACCCCGGGTCCAAAGCACGCGCTATTCTCCTGGCTCTTTTTTCTTGGTGATATAAGGTACCCGTGTCTCTCTTCTCACTTTTCTCTTTTGTATCTCAAAAGGGATTGATTTAAGGCAAAACCTAATCTTGTAGATCAAGTCCTGCCTCATTAACATAACTGCCTCTAATCCTGCGTCATTAACATCATAGAGGTAGGATTTACAACACTTAGGAAAATCACATCAAATGACAAAATGATGGACAATGACACAATACTGGGAATCATGGCCTAGCCAAGTTGATAGGTATTTTTTGGGAATATAATTCAATCCATGACATCTGGTAAAGTTTGAAGATATCTAAAACCCACTTCCATTCCTGGGTATAAAGTCCAGAGACATTCTAGCAAAAGCTCATACAAAAACGTATATGAGAATGCAGTGTAATATTAGAAACAATCTAAGTGTTCACTGGAAACAGAGTAGATTAACACTGTATAATTCTACAATGGGATATTTGCCAGTTAATAAAGTATAACTATATGTAGCAACATTTATAGACAATATTAAGTTACAGTGTGAAGTAGATTATTAATATAGTATGATACCACTTTTTGTAAAACTTAAAAAATACTGTATATAATTTATGGAAACTCACACGTGATAAACATGTAAAAACATTCATGGGAGTAATACCAACTTTAGGATAGTGGCTACCTTTGTGGAGCAAGGGAAGGAGCTTTAACTGTATCTCTAATATTTCTTTATAAAATGATCTGGAGCAAATATAGCAGTTTTAAAATTCGTTGAATCTGGGTGGTAGGTATATGGCTGCTTTTTATTATTATTTTTTTCCCATACAAAAATTTATACATACATTGTTATGTGACCCTAATCACTGTCCCCATACTGTGACAGCATAGTCCCCCCTCCACCCCCTATTCCCCATGTCCATTCAACCAGCTCCTAACCCTCTCTGCCTTCCCATTTCACCTCCAGACAGAAGCTGCCTGTCTAGTCCCCTGCGTCTACTCAAGCCAAGAGGCACACTCCTCACGAGTATCAGTTTATGTCCCACAGTCCAGTCCAATCCCTGTCTGAAGAGTTGGACTCGGAAATTGTTTCAGTTCTCAGCTGATAGAGAATCCAGGGGCCATGCTTTCCGGGGTTCCTCCAGTCTCAGTCAGACCGTTAAGTCTGGTCTTCTTACTGGAATTTGAGTTCTGCACCCCACCTTTCTCCTGTTCCATCTGGGACACTCTGTTGTGTTCCCTGTCAGGGTGATCATTGGTGGTAGGCGGGCACCATCTAGTTCTTCTGGTCTCACGCTGATGAAGTCTCTGGTTTATGTGGCCCTTTCTGTCTCTTGGGCTAATACTTTCCTTGTGTCTTTGTTGTTCTTCATTCTCCTTTACTCCTATAGCTGCTTTTTATATGTTCTATAATTTTCTGTGTATTTGAAAGATCATCTAGGGATAAAGGTAAGAAACACGTTTCTTGATTAAAGGACTTTGTCACACTGGGTGGTAGTATGAGAGGGAAGTAACGAAAGGTATTTTTTTTATTTTTTAATAGCACAGCATCTTTATATAATTAAAGGATGAAATAAGTAAAAGGGAAAGATTGATAACACGTGAGAGTGACTTTTTTGATGAGGCAAGTTACTAATGGAGATGAGAAGAAATAGGGTTTTGTAAGTCCTGGAAAGGACGTGGGGTGTAATTTCTTTGTTGACAGGAATGTAAGAGTAAAAACTAAGATGAAAATAGGAATACAGTTTGAGTTGGAGAAGTCATTTAAGGGAAATCACTATTTTCTCAGGTATAAAAATTGAAATCAATCTTCTAGAGGTTGGTAGGTGTGAGATTTGAGAAGATTGGAAGGATATGAAGAATACTTGTGAGGAATAATGTAAGGTAGAACAGTCGAATTCAGGTCAAGGTGAGACTGAGTAAAATTTGTAATGGTGACAACTCAGGCTAGTTGTATAATTTTGCCAGCTTTGTTGAGCAAGCCAGGAGCAGGATCTTCTTGTTGTCCCTGACAAATCCACCTCACCCACCCATCCTGGGGGAAGTCAGAGTCTGGAATTTCCTGAAACTGTGTCCGTCTCTGTAGCAGGTCTTTCTCATGGGTTCTCTTGGTCATAACTTTATCTAGTGTAATTTCTCTATCTCATCTCATCTTCTGTTTTTAATGCATTTTACAAAATTTTGCTCCATTGATGGCATTGTTTCTTGATTTGCTTTATCCTGAAGAGATTTGGGGTGCAATGTGATTAGATTTGTGTGGTTATTACTATCCACCTTTTTGCAGTCTTTAATGAGGGTGTTCAAGTATAAGGAAAGCACTTGGTTCTAGTCCCAGGTACCTTAGAAACATTTGAAATAGTTGGGGATACAATAATTTATCTTGTTATGCTTTGATATCTTGAAAAATTGAATTAATATAGTAAAACATGGATTTTTTTTTGTGTGTGTGTGTGCAAGTTTCTGTTTTAGGAAGTGCCCAGATTTGGACAATATAATGTTGTAATTATGTGGTCTCAATGAGACTGTTTTTAAAACTGTTCCTTTACTAAGAGTTAGATTATGTATTCTAAAAGTGTAATCAGCATGGTTGTTCAGTTTTTCTTTCTTTAGCATCAGAAAACAATAATTATGTAATATGACTTCTAAATGTTTCACATTATTTTTTGTTACAGTTTTTTGCCAAGAAAATGTTTTACACAATCTTGAACGTGTACTATCCATGCTGATGGGACAGGATCCAATATGAATATAAGTGATGGAGGAAGACGACGCTTTGAGGATAATGAGCATACATTACATATATATCCTGGGGCAATTTCAGAAGGGACAATCTACTGTCCAATTCCTGCCAGAAGAAACTCCACAGCTGCTGAGGTGATTGACTCTCTTATAAACAGACTCCATCTTGACAAAACAAAATGTTATGTTCTAGCAGAAGTAAAGGAATTTGGTGGAGAAGAATGGATACTCAATCCAACAGACTGTCCAGTTCAGCGAATGATGTTGTGGCCCCGCATGGCTCTGGAAAATCGCTTGAGTGGAGAGGACTACCGCTTTCTTCTAAGAGAAAAAAATCTTGATGGATCAATTCATTATGGTAGTCTTCAGTCGTGGCTACGAGTAACAGAAGAACGTCGCAGGATGATGGAACGGGGTTTTCTTCCACAGCCACAACAGAAAGACTTTGAGGATTTATGTAGCTTACCTGACTTGAATGAGAAAACTCTTTTAGAAAACCTACGAAATCGCTTTAAACATGAAAAAATTTATACCTATGTTGGCAGTATTCTAATAGTTATTAACCCATTCAAGTTTCTTCCTATTTATAACCCCAAATATGTAAAAATGTATGATAACCACCAGCTAGGAAAACTTGAACCCCACATTTATGCTGTGGCAGATGTAGCTTATCATGCGATGCTTCAACGCAAAAAGAATCAGTGCATTGTGATTTCAGGAGAGAGTGGTTCTGGGAAGACTCAAAGCACAAACTTTCTTATTCACCACCTTACTGCTCTCAGTCAGAAAGGATTTGCCAGTGGAGTAGAACAGATTATTCTTGGAGCTGGACCAGTACTTGAGGTAAGTGTGTAGAAATACTTTTCTTACTTCTAAACATACCTTAAAAATATTTTTTAAAGAAGTATTTGATAGAGTTGGAAGATGAAATAAAACTAAATGGAAGTTTAGACATCATTTGTAGTTACCAAGGGAAACTGTACCTTGTGAATTCCAGTATTTATATTTAATTAACTTAATGAATACACAGCTTCACATCAGGATCATGGAAGATGGGAAAACAAAAATGGCAGTGTGGAAGATTGAAGGGAGAAAGAATGTGACAGTGGTACTTCTGTTTGAAATGGTGTCTTTGGGTAGAGTGATGCAGAAGAAGGAGATGACTGGAATCATATCCCTCTGTGAAGGGAGAAAGCAGGGGTAGGACTTCTGTCTTTAGGACGGACTGTAATGGGGTTGTGAAAGTAGGTGGTTGGGGAAAATACTCTTGCCAGTGTATTTGCATCTCTGCAACTGTAACATCTGTGCCTGGCATTAACTCTTAAGGGTTCACTTTTGAAAATGTAGAGAATATGGGAAAAAAAAGTTTTAGTTGTAGAATTTTTTAGAAATAATACTATCGAATGTAGAAAAGAAAGAGAATGCTGTTTTAGTTTTAAACCTGAAAGGAAAAGGCAACAAGTTTTTTTTTAAACAGATTTTGTGAAATATAATTGAGATTAAGTAAACTGTACACATTTAAGGTGTATAATTTGGTAAGTATTGACGTGTATATACCACCACTGCAGTCAAGATAGTGAACACATCTGTTATCCTAGAGTTTACTCTTGTCCGTTAGTAATTCCTTTCTCACACTGCTTTCAGCCCACCCATCTACAAGCAACCACTGATGTGCTTTTGTTGGTATAGTTAATTTGCATTTTCTAGAATTTTATATAAATGTTTTAGTATGTATTCATATTGTTGCATGTGCCAATAATTCATTCCTTTTTATTGCTAAGTAGTATTCCGTTATAGAGATATACTTCAGTTTGTTTATCCATTCACCTGCTGATGGGCATTTGAGTTGTTTCGAGTGTTTGGCTAGTACACATAAAGCTGTATACAAGTCTTGGTGTGTACATATTCTTTTCTTTCTCTAGGAGTGGAATGACTGGGTCATATGATAGGTATATTTAACTTTTAAGAAATTGCCAGTTTACCATAATGGATGTGTATATCATTTTACATTCCCACCGGTGGTGTATGACAGTCCCAGTTACTATATATCCTTGCCAATCATTATAGTTATTCTTTTTAATTTTAGCTATTGTAATAGCTGTACAAGGTCCTTGGGTGGTGCAAACAGTTTGCGCACAGCCACTAATTGAAAGATTGGTGGTTCAAACTCACCCAGTGGTGCTGCAGAATAAAGGCCTGGCAATGATTTCAACAAAGAAAACCCTATGGAGCTCAGTTCTAGTCCGTAACACATGGGATTGCTCTGTCAGAACTGGATCAATGGCAACAGGTTCGGTTTGGTTTTGGTAATATATAAAGATCTCTGGGTGGCACAAACGGTTTGTGCTTGACTACTAACCTGAAGGCTGGTATTTGAACCCACCCAGTGGTCCTGTGGAAGAAAAAGTGATCTGCTTCCGTAAAAATTACAGCCAAGAAAACTGTATGTAACAGTTTTACTTGGCAACACGTGGGGTTGCCATGATTTAGAATCAACTGAGTGGCAATGGGTTTGTTTTCTTGTTGATAGATATATAGTGGTATCTCATTGTGGTTTTAGTTTGCATTTCCTTACTGACTTATGATGTTGAATATCTTTTCATATGCTTATTTTCCATCCATATATCTTCTTTTTTAAAAAATATTTCCCTTAATTTTGTTGTTGTTGAGAATATACACAGCAAAACACATACCAATTCAACAGTCTCTACATGGAGAATTTAATGACATTGATTACATTGATTTGTTTATTCTCCTGGCAGTTCATGGTATATTCAGTATTCTTTGCCAGTACCATAATTCAAAGACATCAATTCTTCTTTGGTCTTCCTTATTCTTTGTCCAGGTTTCACATGCATATGAGGTGATTGAAAATACCATGGCTTGGGTCAGGCGCACCTTAGTCCTCAAAGTGACATCTTTGCTTTTTAACACTTTAAAGA
>NW_004443966.1:17675520-17725388 GCF_000243295.1 Trichechus manatus latirostris | reverse complement strand
TTTTAGAAATTTTTTCCCATACAAAAATTTATACATAAATTGTTATGTGACTCTAATTGCTCTCGCCATACTGTGACAGCACACTCCTCCTTTCCACCTGATTCCCCATGTCCATTCAACCAGTTCCTAACCCTCTCTGCCTTCCCATCTCACCTCCAGACAGAAGCTGCCCGTTTAGTCTCTTGTATCTACTTGAGCTAAGAGGCACACTCCTCACGGGTGTCAGTTTATGTCCCACAGTCCAGTCCAATCCCTGTCTGAAGAGTTGGCCTCGGAAATTGTTTTAGTTCTGGGCTGAATCTGGGGGCCATGCCTTCCGGGGTTCCTCCAGTCTCAGTCACACCATTAAGTCTGGCCTTCTTACTAGAATGTGAGTTCTGCACCCCATCTTTCTCCTGCTCCATCTGGGACACTCTGTTGTGTTCCCTGTCAGGGCGATCATTGGTGGTAGGTGGGCACCATCTAGTTCTTCTGGTTTCAGGCTGATGAAGTCTCTGGTTTATGTGGCCCTTTCTGTCTGTTGGGCTACTGCTTTCCTTGTGTCTTTGTTGTTCTTCATTCTCCTTTGCTCCAGGTGGTTGAGACCAAGTGATGCATCTTAGATGGCTGCTTGCAAGATTTTAAGACCCCAGTGCAGCATACTCTTTGAAACCTAGGAGGCTGTGGCCCCATCCTTTGAGATTCAGGAAGCTGTGGCCCCACCCTTTGAAACTGAGAAGGCCCTGTTCCTTGCTCCTTCCAGCAGTTCTGCTGATATCTGAACTGCTCCAGGGATGGTCCTTTTCTTTTCTTGGAGGACAACAGATGTAGCTCCTTTGGCCTGTTTCCTCCCTGTCGAATTCCAAGAGGCAGGCATCGGTACCTCCTTTCATTCTCGCTCTGTCCCGTTCAGTCTAAGCTGATGGGTTTTCTGCTGTGGTAGTTGGTTAGATGCATTGGTCACAGGCTTAATCTCTTTAACAAAAGACATATAGCTATATCTTTGGTGAGCGTTCTAGGATACATATCCTTAGTTCGTACAATGGAATTTTCCAAATCTTTAAGTTCTGTTTCCATTTTGCGCAGTTCATTTTAAGCCCATCTCTTTCCTCTCTCATTTTACTATAAGTGGTGAGGAGAAACCACGTGGATGCTTTAAGATCTTGCTTAGAAGTCTCCTCAGCGAGATACCCAGGTTCATCACTTACAAGTTCTACTTTCCATCAAAATTTGAACATAAATCAGACAAGCTCTTTGCGACTCCATAAAAAGCATCACTCTTCCTTCCTTGTCCAATCACATATTCATCATTCATCATTCTCTTTTAAAGCCTCACCGGAAGCACATTGAACATCCACATTTCTGGCAAGATGCTGGTACCATATGTATTCTCTAAGACACTAGAGACTTTCTCTATAACTGTCCTCACTTCCTTCTGAGCCTTCACCAGAAATGCCTTTGATGTCCATAAGTCTACCAGTAGTCTCTTCAAGGCAATCTAGGCTTTTATTATTAGGCCCCTTAAAACTCTTCTAGCCTCTACACATTACCCTATTCCAAAACTGCTTCCACTTTTTAGGTATCTGTTAGAGCAGCACCCTCACTTCTTGGTACCAAATTCTCTTAGTTATCTAGTCCTGCTATAACAGAAATACCAAAATTGAATGACTTTAACAAAAAGAAATTTATTTTCTCACAGTTGAGGAGGCTGAAAGTCCGAATTCAGTGTGCCAGCTCTAGGGGAAGGCTTTCTCTCTTTGTGACTTCGGAGGAAGGTCTTTGTCTCTTCGAAGCTTCTGCTCCCGGGCAATCTTCATGTGGCTTAGAATCTCTCTTCCCCTGTCTCTGTTTCTCTCATGCTTGTTTAATCAAAAGAGATTGACTGATGACACACCCGACACTAATCCTGTCTCATTTACATAGCAAAGACAGCCCTTTTCCAAATGGTGTTATAACCACAGGCATAGAGGTTAGAGTTTACAACATATTTTTGGAGACCGCAATTCATTCTGTCACAGTGAGTTACATTGAAGGATTTAAAAAATTGTTTCTTTTATAAACTTTATTTTTTAGAGCAATTTTAGGTTTGCAGAAAAACTGTGCAGAAAGAATTCTGGCTTATTTTTATCTTTTTACTTGACGATGCTCTCTCGTTCTGTGCCTTCTTGGCAACAGTTTCTCTGGAGGCTTCTGCTACTCCACAGTTAACTTGAAATAATTAATTTGTCCCACCATTTCCACGACTGCCCTGAACCATTAAGTCAGTCAATTTTCCTTCCCTAACACGGCCATGCTCACTGCTCCTGCTTCTCTGCAAGGTTCTCCGGACCAAGAACACCCTTTTCTCTCTGCTCACCCTGGGCCCCAGCCCGGGGACCTTCCCCCATAGCAATGCCTTCTGAATGCTTGCTGCCACTGAACTCTTTGCCTTCATTTAGCTGAATGTCTGGCTGGCTGAATGCAGCTTCTTCCTGGGCTGGAAGAGCCTGAGGGCAGATGCCAAGCCTCCTGTTTGTACCGGGCATTCCCTCTGGAGTCTGACCAGGGCTAGGTGACCCTCACGAGTTATATAAATAGTGTCATACTGATCTGATCAGCCCAGCCCCAGATTCACTAAGGAAAAATTCAAACCTCTCTGAGAAGGGGAGGAGGTGGGATATTTTTAACAGCTTACATGGAAACGGAGAGGTTTAACAATATCCTTGATGCCATCTTCAGAACAATTACCATTTTTCTCCTCCTCCATCCTCTGGTCTACCATCAGTTATCAATTAAGCAATTGCCTCTGGAATTAGTGCCTATCAATGAGAGCAGTAAGCTCTGATGTCTTTCCCTGCACCCAGCAGGGAGGAGTGAATGGTGCTGCATGGGCCCCCAAGGGAGGATTCCAGGCACGATTCATGGTATTGGGGGTATTTGTGACTGGAAAAGTAAATGAGCCCCATTTCTCCCCTCCTCCTAAACTCCTGATTGTACTCTGGACGTTTAGCACTGTGTCATGGAGCACTCTGGGCCTTCCACTGCTATGTGCTACTGACCACCTCTCCATGTCTAAGTTTCTCAAGGGCAGAGACCCTGTGTTCTTCACCTCTGTCTCGCTTAGCACTGCTGCGGTGGTGTCCCAAATAAGAGGCCCAGGCCTCACTAACTGGCTGTCCAGGAGCCCCAGCTATGCTGACGTGTTCACAATGGACTTGTGTCCTTGGTAAAATGCCAGACACTGCCTGGTTAGCACGTCCCACTTCCTGATGGTGTGGTCAGCACTGCATGTGAAGGCAGCTTCATTCAGGAGCTGGCGGAGGTCACATAGCTTTCGTGTCCTGCAGATGACGGGAAACGTGAGCACACTGGTGAGTGCCAGCTATTATTTTTCTTCTGTACCAGAGATCTTTTTTTTTTTTTAAAATAGTTTGCTAATATGGTGCGTTACGTTGATGGATTTTTGAATATTAAACCATCCCTACACTCCTGGGATAATCACCACTTGGTCTTGATGTATTATCCTTTTAATGTATTGTTGGAGTCAGTTTTCTAAAATTTTGTTTAGAAGTTTTGCATCTGTGTTTATGAGAGGTATTTGTAGTTTTCTTTAATGTCTTTATTTTTTGTATAGAGTAATGCTAACCTCATAGAATGATTTGGGAATTCTTCTCACTATTTGGAAGAGCTTGTGCAGAACTGGTATTTCTTCTGTCAGTATTAGAATTCACCAGTGAAGCCATCTGAGTCTGGAGTTTTCTTTATGGGAAGGATTTTTTTAGCTGAAATCCTGTAACCACTGATCTTTTTACTGTCTTTATAGTTTTGCCTTTTCTTAAATGTCATACGACTGAAATCACACAAGTGACTTCTTTCACTTACTGTCATGGATTGAATTGTTTCCCCAAAATGTGTCAACTTGGCTAGGCCATGATTCCCAATATTATGTGATTGTCCACTGTTTTGTCATCTGATGTGATTTTTCTATGTGTTGTAAATTTTAACCTTTATGATGTTAATGAGGCAGAATTAGAGGCAGTTATGTTAATGAGGCAGGACTCAATCTACAAGATTAGGTTGTGTCTTGAGTCAGTCTCTTTTGAGATATAAAAGAGAGAAGCAAGCAAACAGACAAGGGAACCTTGTTACCACCAAGCAAGAAGAGCCGGGAGCGCACATCCTTTGGACCGGAGGTCCCCTGGAACTGACACCTTGAATTTGGACTTCCAGCATTGTAGACTGTGAGAGAGGCTTTGTTAAAGCCATCCACTTATGGTATTTCTGTTATAGCAGCACTAGATAACTAAGATACTTAGCAATATGCATTGAAGGTTCCTCCATGTCTTTCTGTAGCTTGCTAATTCTACGTTTAATTTTTTAAAGAACCACCAACCTTTTCTTCAGTGGCTGCGCCATTTTACATTCCCAGCAGCAATGAATGAGGGTTCCAGTATCTCCACATCTTCATCAACACTTGTTATTCTCCATTTTTCTGTCATGCTCTGGGCTGTTGCTTTACTTTGTTGGTAAAGTCCTGTGATGCATATGTTTTTTATTTTGATGAAGTGCAGTTTATCTCTTTTGTCTTTTGTTACTCAGGCTTTGGGTATCATATCTAAGGATTCATTGCCTAAAAGAAAGCCCTGAAGCTTCAACCCTATACTTTCTTCTAAGAGTTTTATGATTTTAACTCTTACCTTTTGATCATTGATCCATTTTTGAGTTAATTTTTGCATACAGTGTGAGGTATGGGTCCAAACTCATTTTTTTACATGTGGAAATGCAGTTGTCCCAGCACCATTTGTTAAAGAGATGCTTTCCCCATTGAATGGATGTCGCACCCTTATTAAAAATCACTTGGCCACAGTTGTGGCTTTATTTCTGCATTCACAATTCTATTCCATTGGTCTATATGTCGGGGTTTTTTTTTTAACCAGTACCACACGGTTTTTATTAATGTAGCTTTGCAGTATGTCTTAAAGTCAGGAAGATTGTTCTTTTTTTTTGAAGATTTTTTTGGGTATTCTGGGTTGCTTGCAATTCCGTATGAACTTGAGGATCACCATTTCCATTTCTGCACGAAAGGTTCTTGGAATTTTAATAGGAATTGAGTTGTATCTGTAGATCACTTTGATAGTATTGACATCAATGATACAAGGTCTTTCAATCCCTGAACATAGAATATCTTTCCATTTATTTAGATCTTCTTTAATTTCTTTCAGCGGTGTTCTGTGGTTTTCATTGTAGAGGTGTTTCATCTCTTCCATTTAATTTATTCCTAAATATTTTATTCTTTAGATGCTTTTGTAAAAGGAATGGTTTTCTAAATTTCCTTTTCAGAGTGTTCATTGCTGGTGTATAGAAACACAGATTGCTGAGCCCTATCCTCAGACGTTTTGATTCAGTAGGTCTGTGTGGGGCCTAAGAATTTGTATTTATGACAAGTTTTCAGGTGATGCTGATGCTTCTGGTCTCTGGACCATACTTTGAGAAGTATTGAAGTAGAAATGCAGTTACTAGAACATCAGCTAAGTTCACCTCTTCAGCTTGTCTTATGCGTGTGTGTTTTTATGCCTGTTTGTGTGTGCTCTGCATAGTTCCACCTTATCACATGGTTTTGAATTCAGGAGATGCTAGTTAATGGATAGTTTAGGTTTATACGGAGTCCCTGTGTCATGCAAATGGTTAGTACACTTGGCTGCTACTTAAAGGTTAAAAGTTCAAATCCACCCAGAGGCATCTTGGAAGAAAGGCCTGGCAGTGTACGTCTGAAAAATCAGCCACTGAAAACTTGTGGAGCGCAATTCTACTCTGACACACATAGGGTCACCATGAGTCAGAATCCACTCAGTGGCAATTGCTTTTGTAAGTTTTTGGAGTTAGAGGTTATGCCATTTCCATGAGATCATTATGATAGGAGAAGATCTGCAATGAGTCACTTCTTGCTCCGTCTTTAGTGTGCAAATCACTTCTCTTTTCTAGTTTTGTTTCTTCAGATATAACATAAATGGGTTGGCTAGGGCAGTGCCTTTTTTTAAAGTCAATTTTGAGATAGATTGAGTTATAACTTATAATAAAATGTACGTATTTAAAATAGCTTAATGAGTTTTGACAAATATATACACCTGTGTTACTATCATATATAATCAAGGTATAGAATATTTTATCACCCCAAATAGTTTCCTTATGCCCCTTTGTAGATAATTCCTACCCCTCGGCCCTTTCCCAGGTAACCTCTGATCTGCTTCCTGTCAGTCTAATTATCTTTTCTAGAATTTCATGTAAATGGAATTATGCAGTATGTATTCTTTTATCTAGTTTCTTCCTTTTACATAATGTTTTGGCTTCGCTAATGTTGATGTCTGTATTAAGTTTGTTCATCTTTATTGCTAAGCAGTATTCCATTGTATGATACATGCTTTGGGTAACAATTTAGGTTACAATTTATAGTTTTCTTATTTTAATAAGTACTGTAGCTTTGTTCATGATTCATGGCGACCTCATGTGTAGCAGAGTATAACTGTGCCCCATAGGATTTTCAAGGCTATGATCTTTCAGAAGCAGATTACCAGGTCTTTCTTCCAAGGCACCTGTGGGTTCTAACCACCAATCTTTTTTTATTTTATTGTTGTACTTTAAGTGAAAGTTTACAATTCAAGTCAGTCTCTCATACAAAAATTTATACATGCATTGTTATGTGACCCTAATTGATCTCCCTATAGTGTGACAGTATACTCCTCCTTTCTACCCCTGATTTCCTATGTCCATTCAACCAGCTTCTGACCCTCTCCGCCTTCTCATCTCACCTCCAGACAGGAGCTGCTCATTTAATCTCATGTATCTACTTGATCTAAGAAGCACACTTTTCATGAGTATCACTTTATGTCCCATTGTCCAGTCTAATCTTTGTCTGAAGAGTTGGCCTCGGGAATGGTTTTAGTTCTGGGTTGACAGAGAGTCCAGGGGCCATGCTTTCTGGGGTTCCTCTAGTCTCAGTCAGACCATTAAGTCTGGTCTTTTTTATTAGGATTTTGAGTTCTGTGCCCCACTTTTTTCCTGCTCCATCAGGGACTGTCTGTTGTGTTCCCTGTCAGAGCGGTCATTGGTGGTAGCTAGGCACCATCTAGTTCTTCTGGTCTCAGGCTGATGCAGTCCCTGGTTTATGCAACCCTTTCTGCCTCTTGGGCTAATAGTTTCCTTGTGACTTTGGTGTTCTTCATTCTCCTTTACTCCAGATGGGTTGGGACCAATCGATGCATCTTAGATAACCATCTGCTAGCGCTTAAGACCCCAGACGCCACTCACCAAAGTAGGATGCAGAACATTTTCTTAATGAACTTTGTTATGCCAGTTGACCTTGATGTCCCCTGAAACCATGATCCCCAGACCCCCACCCCTGCTACTCTGTCCCTCAAAGTGTTTGATTATATTCAGGAAACTTCTTAGCTTTGGTTTTGTCCAGTTGTCTAAAAACCAATCTTTTGATTAGTAGTCAAGCTCTTAAACATTTGTACCATCTCATGAATTGGAACCGGCTTAACAGCAACTGGTTTGATTTTGTTTTGGTAGCTTTGTTTTAAATAAGTGTAGTTACTTTATGTAATGAAACGTCGTCTCAGTTTTACTTCTCTAAAATTACAATTATTTTGATGGTATTCTTCCAGCTCCTTGTTATTTTAGGTTAGCAAGGTATGTATATATACATATATACACACACACACATACATATATATATGTAAATGTACATATATATGTTGCTGCTGTTAGGTACTGTCGAGTTGGTTCCTACTCATAGCAACCCTATATACAACAGAAGGAAACACTGCCCGGTCCTGCGCCATCCTCACAATTGATGTTATGCTTGAGCTCATTGTTGCAGCCACTGTGTCAGTCTATCTCGCTGAGGGTCTTCATCTCTTTCGCTGACCATCTACTTTACCAAGCATGATGTCCTTCTCCAGGGACTGGCCCTCCTGATAACATGTCCAAAGTATCTGAGACAAAGTCTTGCCATCCTTGCCTCTAAGGAGCATTCTGGCTGTACTTCCAAGACAAATTTGTTTGTTCTTTTAGCAGTCCATGGTATATTCAATATTCTTCTCTCAACACCATAATTCAAAAGCATCAGTTCTTGTTTGATCTTCCTTATTCTTGTCCAGCTTTCACATACATTATGAGGCAATTGAAAACACCATAGCTTGGGTGAGGCACACCTTAGTCCTTAAAGTGACCTCTTTGCTTTTAAACACTTTAAAGAGGTCTTAGCAGATTTTTCCAAAGCAGTACGTCGTTTGATTTCTTGCCTACTGCTTCGACGGACATTGATTGTGGATCCAATTAAAATGAAATCTTTGACAACTTCAGTCTTTTCTGTTTATCATGATGTTGCTTACTGGTCCAGTTATGAGGATTTTTGTTTTCTTTATGTTGAGGTGTAATCCGTGATGAAGGCTGTAGTCTTTGATCTTCATCAGTAAATGCTTCGAGTCCTCTTCACTTTCAGCGAGCAAGGTCACGTCATCTGTATAACGCAGGTTGTTAATGAGTCTTCCTCTAATCCTGATGCTGAGTTCTTCTTCGTATAGTCCATCTTCTCAGATTATTTGCTCAGCATACAGACTGAATAAGTATGATGAAAGGATACAACCCTGATACACACCTTTCCTGGCCTTAACACACAAAGTATCCCATTGTTCTGTCCAAACGACTGCCTGTTGGTCTGTGTACAGGTTCTTCATGAACACAATTAAGTGTTCTGGAATTCCCATTCTTCGCAATGTTATCTGTAATTTGTTATGATTCACACAGTCAAATGCCTGTGCATAGTCAGTGAAACACAGGTAAACATCTTTATGCTGTCCTCTGCTTTCAGCCAGGATCCATCTGACATCAGCTTGTATATGTGTGTCTGTGTATACACACACACACAACACACACATTTAACTTAAGGGTAAATATATTAGAAAATTTTATGAATCTTGAATATTAGACATTTGCGCTTTAATGAGCATTACTTTTTTCAAAATTAGAATTTATTTTACTGACTAATGTAAAATAATATCTATTTGACCATTATTTTAATTATTAATCGCTTTCTCTTATTTGACCTGAACCATGAATGTCAGTCTGATGGTGTGAGTTGCTTTTTTGCTACCTATTTAGCATTTTGTCTCTTTGAACTGACCTAAATAAAACTTCCCAAATTTTTTTTTAAATGAAACTAATGAGAATTTTTTTCTTTTTACAGGCGTTTGGAAATGCAAAGACAGCTCATAATAACAATTCAAGTCGTTTTGGCAAGTTTATTCAAGTCAATTACCAAGAAACAGGCACCGTTCTTGGGTAAGTGTCAGTCATTTCAGGACTTTGGAGCATGTTTATATTTTTGTCATTCATTCCCCCATTGTTAAGCTATGGACTCTTCATGTACTTTTTAGTGAGAATAGTAACATTGGTGTCCACATTAAAAATTTTTCCCTTCAACTTTTTTCTTTTGGAAGAGTTTAAGCCTCAGAAGAGTTAACATGGATACCTCAGAAAAGTATAGCATTCATACACCCTTAACTTAGATTTATTAATTGTTAGTAATTGTCATATATGCTTTCTCTCTTTATCTCAACATTATCTCAACATTTATCTCAACATATCTTTATCTCAACATTCATTTTCTTGTCAATTGTTTTTGAGTAAGTTGGATATACATTACAACTTGACCCTCTAATTACTGTATTTCATAAAAGCAACCACATTCTCCTACTTAACCGTAATATTGTTATTATACCCAAGAAATTTAATACTGTTACAATAATATTTTTTATTATATAGTGTATAATAAAACCAGAATCCCTGATTGTCTCAACAATATTGTTTATAGCTTTAAAAAAATCCAGGATCCAGTTAAGGATCACATATTGCACTTGTTTGTTATGTCTCTTTATTGTTGTTGTTCAGTGCTATCGAGTCGGTTCTGACTCATAGCAACCCTTTAGGACGGAGTAGAACTGCTCCATAGGGTTTCCAAGGAGCAGCCGGTGGATTTGATCTTCCAACCTTTTTGTTAGCAGTCAAGCTCTTAACCACTACACCACCAGGTCTACTGCTGCTTTCCCCCCTTACGTGTTTTCATTGACATTTTAGGATAGCATGCATCATTTAACTTGTAGGATGTTCACCAGTCCGTATTTGCTTGATGATTTCTGTTATGATTAAAATCTAGATAAATATTCTTGGCAAGAATACTATAGAGTTGATGTTCTGTACTTTACATTCTATGACTCAAGGAGACTTCTGTCAGTTGGTTCAATTTTTGATGATGCTCAGTTTTGTCACTTGGTTTACATAGTCTCCTCCAGTTCTCTCCATTTCAAAGATACCTATTTCCCATTGTAATTAAAAAGTAATCTCTGGGATGATACTTTGAGATGTGAGTATTCTACTCTTCACGATCTTTCAGCCAGTGGTTTCAGTATCCATTGATAATCCTTGCCAGAACTAGTTATTACATATATGGCTCCAAAGTGGTGATTTTCTAATTTTGTCAGTCTTCTGTATTTATTAGCTAGTGTTTTTCTGTAAAAAAAAAGATACTTCCCTTCCCTCTTCACTCTGCATTTACTTTATTTTTTAGAGTTGCATTAAACCCACTGCTGTTGAGTTGATTCTGACTCACAGTGACCCTGTAGGACAGGGTAGAGCTTTCCCATATGGTTTCCAAGGCTGTAAATCTTTATGGAAGCAGACTGCCACATCTTTCTCCTGCGGAGGGGCTGGTGGCTTCAAACTGCTGACCTTTTGGTTAGCAACCGAGTGCTTAACCACTGTGCCACCAGGGTTCTTGAAGTAACATTAGGGATCCATGAATTCTTTTTTATTCAATATGATATAGTCCATTGCCTTTTTTTTTTTTTTTTTTAAGGCTCTAATTGTCCCAAATTTGGCCAGTAGTCGTCCCTTTAAGCTAGCTTCTTGTCTTCTTGACATGTCCCCATTAGTCTTTCGTATTTCCTTGCCTCCTATCACAAAATGTTCCAAACTCACCTTTTATTTTCCTTGCCTCATATTTGGAATCTGCCATTTTGCCAAGGAGCTTTGTTTTTTGCTTTTTTTTCCTTTTTATTGTTTTATTCATATTTAGAAACTAAGATTTGGCAACTAGGTGTATTCATTGTTACTTTGGTGTCTTTGCCTCAAGGCCCTTTCATTGGAAAGAGCTAAGAGATACATATTTAAAGAAAATTGTAAGTCCGTACTGATACTTCTAGTTTAAATGCAGCACTGTAGCATTATTCCTCTTTTTCCTCAAATTCCATGTTGTATATGTCTTTTCCTATAGTGCTATCCCTAGTTCCCAACACTGTCAGTGTATTTACTCGTTTGCTTTGTAAGACAATATACATAAAATGGTTTCAGAACTGCTATACCAATACCAGTACCAACTACAAACTTATTAGGTGAATTTTTATTTTTGCATTTCTTGTCCTTAGCAATATGTCCAACTAAGAATGTATAGTCAGAGTACTGTGCTTAGATTATGCTATTAATTTGGTGTATAGCTAGGTTAAAAGGAGCCTTGGTGGCACAATGATTAAGTGCTTGCCTGCTGACCAAAAAGATGGCAGTTCGAACCCACTCAGCGGCTCCACAGGAGAAAGACCTGGTGATCGGCTCCCATAGAGATTACAGCCTAGAAAACCCTATGGAGTAGTTCTGCTCTGTCACATGGGGTTGCTATGAGTCAAAATCGACTTGACAACACATAACAGTTAGATTCCTTTGTTTATATTCAGTTTTAGGGCTTGCTTTATTCCATCAATTTGGATTTAATTTTTTTTGACCATGCAGAACATTTGTGTGGTTTAAAAGTCAAAACTACATAAAGAGGTTTACTCTTGAGAAGTCTTCCTCCTGTCCCTGTCCCTTCTACTTCATCCTCACGTACCACCTGTAGGTAACCATTTTCATTAGTTTCTGGTTTAGTCTTTGTGTCTTTTTAGTAAAGTGAAAAAAAGTTACATACAGTCTTTCATCTTTTGCTTTTTTCATACTTAAAAATACATCCTGAAAATCACTCATGTCAGTTTATAGAGATCTTTCTCAATTTTTTAACATCTGAATAGTACTATATTGTATGACTGTATCAGAGTTTATTCATTCATTCAGTGTTCTATGGATAGGCATTTAAGTTTTCCGTATTTTCCTATTTCATATAGTGTTGCAGTGAATAATCTTGCACCTATTATTTTATATTTGCATCTTTAGACTAAATTTCTAGGAAATGTGATAGCAGAGTTAAAGGGTAAATGCATGTATAGTTTTGTGTGCTGTTGCACAGTTCCTCACTTATAAGGGTAGTACCTGTTTCCATTTCCACCAGCTATATAAGAGAATGCCTGTTTTTCCACAGCTTTGTCAAAAGAGTATATTGCTGAGCTTTATTTTTGGTCAGTCTGATAGGTGAGAATTGGTAATTTGGTTTTTTTATGAGTGAAGTTTAGCATATTTTAAAATTATTTTTAAATATATTAAAAATATTTTAAAAACATTTGAGGCCTATTGTTCATATTTTTTCTTTGAATTTTCTGGCCATGTACTGTGTCCATTTTTCTATTGACTTTTTGGCTCCCTTTTTAAAAAAAGAGCTCTTTATACAGTAAGGATATTAATTCTTTAGTAGTGGTATGTTCAGGTATTTTCTCCCATTTTGTTATTGGCTTTATAAACCAAAAAAAAAAACAAACCTGTTGCCATCGAATTGATTTTGAATCGTAGCGACCCTATAGGACAGAGTAGAAGAAGTGCCCCATAGGGTTTCCAAGGACTGGTTGGTGGATTCAAACTACCCACCTTTTGGTTAGCAGCTGATCTCTTAACCACTGTGCCACCAGGGCTCCGCTAGTTTTTAGTTTTGCCTAATTTCTTATTTCTTTCTCCGTCCTTCTGTTCTTTTCTCCTTTCCTTTCTTGCCATGGAGTAATTGATTTTTGTAGTCAAATTTATTCTTTTTCCTTTTATGAATCTAGATTGTAAGTTATAATTAGGCTTTCCTCATACCTAGATTATAAGAAAATTTAGCCATTATTTTTGGACATTTAGATCTCTGATTTGTTATTTTTCTGATATTATGTAAATATGAATTCAATTTCATCATTTTGTAAATGACTATTTAGTGCCAAATTATTTACTAAAATATTTGCTTTTCCCACTTGCAGTGATTTGAGAGGTCACCTTTATCATATTTGTCCATATGTGCTTTTTCTAGATTTCGTATTCTTTCATTGGTTGGTCTGTCTGCTCTTCTAACATTACCTCACTCTCTTAATTGCAGAGGCTTTATAGTAGGTTTTAATATCTGGTAGGGATAATTCCCCCATCATTTCTTTCTAAAATAGTTTATTTTTTGTTGTTGTTGAGAATATATACAACAAAACATACACCAATTCCAGGACTTCAAACTGGTTTGCGCCGGTTCAGCCATGGCTGACAAAGCAAAACAGGAATAGAAGTTCCTGAAGTTTTATCATTTGGCAAATGCGGCACGGTACCTGCAATGAGAAAAATTACGGGTCGAAGCACTGGAATGGGAGACTTGGAAGAGGCGTAGTGAGCCCTTTCAGGAGCCTGATGCGTGAGACTGGATTATTGTCAGCACTGTAGGAAAGCAACACATTAAAAGCGGTGTGTTTGGCTGCTGTCTTTGAGTGGGACACTGACTGCCATCTTTGAGCAGGTTGCACCATCTTTGAGCAGGGCAGAATTGCTTCAGACTATGCTCAAAATCTGAGCGCAAGAGATTGGTTGCTATGCAGTGCTTACACTGTCCTTGTTCTCTAATAGGGGGATTAAGTTTCTAGTAGGGCTTTGATCTGTAATTTTTCCCATTCCAGTTATGTTTCCATTCGACTGTAACTTCAGAAAAATTTGAGTCTGTTCTGGTGACGCTTTCTCAGCCATGACTGAACCAGGCAGAACTGGTTCGCAGCCCTGACCAATTCAACAATTTCTGCATGTACAGTTCAGAGCCACTGATTACATTCAAGCTGTGCAACCATTCTCACTCTCCTTTTCTGAAATTGTCCTCCCCCATTATCATAAACTTACTGCACCGTAAGTTTCCTATCTAATTGTTTGAGTTTCTGTTGTCATTTTGATCTCACCTTATTTCTTGTCTTTCTTGTTTTTTCCTTATAGTTTTCTGAGAGTTTTTGCATGTTTATTTATTTATTTTTTCATTGGCCCTTCAGAATCAACTTGTCTAGCTTGAGAGGAAAAATAAGCCAAACTTACTGGTACTTGTGTTGGAATAGTGTTAACTGTATATGTTAATTTGGAGATAGTTGATTTCTTTGTGCTTTTTAGGTGTGTTTTAAAGTTTCTGGATTTCTTGTTGAGTTTATTTGTTAAGTATTTTAAGTTTTTGTTGCTGTTGTAAATGTGGTTTTCTCTTATATTATATCTTCTAATTGCATTTTGTTTGTTATATATGGAGGCTATTGACTTTTGTATTAATTTTATGTCTGATTACCTTACTGAATTATCTTATTGTTTGTATTTTATTATTGTTTTTCTTACCTTTTCTACATATGTAGATAGCTTTACTTCTTTTTGGAAGTTCTTATATCTCTGATTATTTTCTTTCTTGTTTGATGCCATACTTCTAATACAGCTATAGTACTGATAGAGATAATGGACATTCTTGCCTTGTTTCTGACCTTAGTATGAATGTCTCTACTTTTTTTCCCATTAAGTAAAATACTGGCTTTAGGGTATTTTATCATGTTAAGGAATTAAGCATCAATTTTTATTTTCTTGAATGTTTTGTGTCAGTAATAGGTATTAAATTTTATCAAAGGTCTTTTTGGCATCCATGGAGATAATCATGATTTTCACTCTAGGCTCTATTATCTGAATTATTGCAGTTGGTTTGCTGATATTGAACTGCCTTGCATTCCTGGGAAAAGACTCTCATTTGATCAGTACAAACAGACACACACACACAAATACATACATACATAAACACACATTTATACACACACTCACATGTAAATTAGTTATTGCTTTCTGTTTTCTTATAATTTTTTACATCTGTATTAATAATCGAGATTGACATGCACTTTTCTTTTTACTTGCGCGTTTAAATTTTGACCAAAACTATGTGTACTTACCCCTCCCAAAAAAAGAAAAGAAAGTTTCATAGCTTTATTTATTTCCTGATTCTGAAGAATCATCAGTTTGCAAAGATACCATTGTTACTTTTACTCATAAAAGTGGTATTCAGTCAAATTGTCAGGCTTCTCTTACCTAGTATTTATGACTGTGCTGTAGGAGAGATTTGTAATTGGTAAAGTTGTGTCCTTCGCTTTTATAGTTTTCAAAGTATCATTATGTATATTCTTTGGTTCTCAAGGCAATTTTGTGAGGAATATCAGATGTTTATTTTTCCATTTTATGAATGAAATTTAGGGTCTCATATGTTAAGTGACCACCTAAAAAAAGTTAAACTTTCTTTCACATCAACAGTGAGCAAATATAAATATCTTAATCTTGATTAGTATAAGTCAGTGAATATTAATTGAATATTTTAAAACTTCCATTTTATCATTTATTAAGCAAATGTTTATGGAGTTCATTTTGAGTACCAGGCAGTGTGCTAACTGTTGAGGATGTAAAAGATGTGGACACATTCTCTGCCATTAAAGTTCTCATAGTTTTTCTGGGAAGACAATTGTTTATGTAGATAGTATAATTACAGTTAATGAGATAAGTACAATGACTGAAGTATATATCTGGAAGATTTCACACAAAAAGATAATTTTTATGTTGGGTCTTGAAAATTTGCCAAGGAGAAGAAGTGGGAAATTACATTATTGGCTGAGGAATTGGTATTAGCAAACGAATGGTATACTTGAGAAGATGAGTTAAGTGGCTATAGAGCATGGGCATAGTGATCAGTTGATGTCAGATTGTGAATAAAGCTCTAATATTGTAATTCATCCTGTTGACACTGGGGAGCAGATTAAAAAATATTATGAGAAAATGTCAAACATAAACTATAGGAAAGAGTAGTATAAAGAACTTCCACTCAGATTCTACAGGTATCAAATTTTGCCATATTTGCTTCATTTATCCCTTTTTAATTTTTCTATGCTGATGTATTTGAAAAGCAGTTCCTAACAAACATAATGTTAATTTACCCCTGTGTACTTCAGTATGGGGAGCAAGTTCAAAGTTAAGGGAATAACATGAGTAGATCTTATTTTATAGTAAGATAACTCTTATAGACTCATGTGACTCATAGATTGGAGGACCAAAAAGAGAGATGGCCGAGAAGTAGCGTGTTGGAATAATTGAAAGAGACAGCCTTTGTAGTTAAAGTAGACCCTGGGTTCAAATCATAGGTATACTGTTTACCAGCTACATGATCTTAATAGTTTTGAGCATCAGTTTCTACAGTTGTAAAATAGGGGCAGTAGTATTTACCGGGCAGTGTTGTGAGAATTTAACATACTCACGTTTGTGCACTTTCTCCCATTTTACGCACGTAATCTGTCTGAGTAGTGGTGGTGGTGATAATGGCTGTGAATTTGCAGAGGAAGGCACATTTGAGCTTCATTTTATAATGATTTAGGAGTTTATGAATAGCATCCATAACACAATTATAGTGATAAATATTCTGAAATGATCTGGATAGTATTCTTTGTACTTTTGAATCTTCTCTGAATAACTATTTGTGTACCTTATGTTAAGCGTTCTTATGTATATCAACCAATTTTATTTTCCTGCTAGTGCCTATGTTGAAAAGTATCTACTAGAGAAGTCCAGACTCGTTTATCAAGAGCACAATGAACGGTATGTATTTTTATTTGTATAATTAGATCAAATTAACATTTGTGTCATGAAGAATGACTTTTAGACTCTTTGACTGTTAGGACCCTTAATTCAGTTTACATCATGCAAAGCTTTATGTTTAGTTGCTGTTTCCTGTAATGAGCACAATAATGTTATTTTTCTGAGGTTGTTAGAAAATTTTTATTGGCTATGCAGAACTGTTCCCCTTTCGAAGTTTGAGGCAAACTATCAGAACAGGAAAAAAGTTTCTTAGGTGGTATCACATTGCTCTTAGTGAGCTTCTTTTCCCTTGCCTTTAGTCCTTTCTTCCATTTCCTGTTTTTTTTTTTTCTAGTTTGAAAAAAAGATTTTAATGAAGCTATTAATTCCATTACAGTATTTGAGGTATATGGGACTTTCGAGGTGATACCTGTAACATCCTGCAGATGAAGAAACCAGATATCAGAGAGATTAATGATTTGCTTCATGCTGTGTTCCGACACAGTAAAGCTCAGTTGTTAAGATCCAGGGTTTAAAGTTAAACAGGCTTACATTTAAATCCTGGATATGCTTTGGGCATCGCATTTCACTTCCTCTGTTTCTTAGCTGTTTATTCCCATTTTACAAATGCAAAACCGTATCCTAGAGTTGTCTAAAGGATTAAATGATATAACACTTATCAAACACTTAGTGCGGTCCTTATATATAACAAAAGCTAAGGAATTGATAGCTAAATTACCATAGTTAATTACTGACAAGGCTAGAATTAGAATTTAAGATTTTCTGTGGCTAGCTGAGGTAAGAATTTTGCATTAGAGGTGTTTCATAAACAAAATGCAGAGAGTTACAGGAAGAGAATAGCTTCATAAATATTTACAGAGCTGTCAAGTGCTTCTACTAGGAGGTTATTAGTAACTGTTTCTAACACATTTTTAATGGTGTGGTGGAGATACAAGTCTGGTTTCCTTGGGTTGAAGAATGAATGGGAAGTGAAGGTCCAGAGTTTACAAACTGATTCTATGTCATCTGGCTGGATTTGTCTTGCAGATGTGTTTGTAATCCTTATTATATGATGCTAGATTGGTTTGCTAGTACTTTGTTGAAGATTTTTGCATCTATATCCATAAGGGATGTTAGTCTGTAGTTTTCTTGTGGTGACTTTATCTGGTTTTGGAATCAGGGTCATACAGTGAAACCTGTGAGAGCCAGAGCTTGACGGGACTGCCTTGCTTTTCCGGGTCTTACAAGTTTTCCACCTTTGACAGGGTGCAGTCTTACCACTTTTCTATTGCTCTCTATTAGTGGAAAATATTTGAGTTTTCCTTCTCTGACAGGTTTCTGCCTTACACAGGTTCTGGCTTTCGCTGGTTTTACCGTACTGGCTTTCATAGAATAAGATGGAAAATGTTCCTTCTTCTTTTAGTTTTTTGAAGAGTTAGTGAAGGATTAAGGAGCCCTGGTGGTATAGTGGGTAAACACTCGGCTGCCAACCTGAAAGATCAGCAGTTCGAACCCACCAGCCACTCTGTGGGAGTAAGATGTGGCAGTCTGCTTCCATAAAGATCACAGCCTTGGAAACCCTATGGGGCAGTTCTACTCTGTCGTATAGGGTCGCTATGAGTCGGAGTCTACTTGATGGCAGTGGGTTTGTGTTTGGTTGGTGAAGGATTGGGGTTAATTCTTTAAATGTTTGGTAGAATTCACCAGTAAATTTAGTGGTCCTGGGCTTTTCTTTGTGGCAAGTTTTTGATAGTAATTTAATCTCTTTACTTGTTATAGGTCTATTCTGATTTTCTGTTTTTTTTTTAAATCAGCTTCAGTAGTTTGCATCTTTCTAGGAATTTGTTCATTTCATCCAGGTTATCTAATTTGTTGGCAGAAATTGTTCATGTTATTCCCCTTTAATCCTTTTTATTTCTTTAAGGTTGATACTAATGTCCCCTCTTTCATTCCTTATCTGAATCTTCTCTCTTTTTTTCTTGGTCAGTTTAACTGAAGATTTGTCAATCTTGTTGATCTTTTCCAAGATCCAATTTTTCTATTCTCTATTTTATTTATTTCTGCTTGCTTTGGATTTAGTTTGCATTTTTTTTTCCCCCTGGTTTCTTAAGGTGGAGTGTTAGATTACTGGTTTGAGATCTTCTTTTTCACAATATGGTTTATAGGTGTAAAGTTCCTTCGAAGCATTGCTTTAGCTGCATCCTGTAAGTTTTGGTATTTTGTATTTTTGTTTTCATACATCTCAAAATATTTTCTGTTTTTCCTTGTGATTTCTTCTTTGATCCATTGACTATTTAGGAGTGTGTTATTTGATTTCCATGTATTTGTGACTGTCCCAAATTTCTGGTATTGATTTCTGATTTCGTTCCAAGGTGGTTAGAGAACATATCTGGTATGATTTCAGTCCTTTTAAATTTATTGAGACTTATTTTATGGCCTAACATGTAGTCTGTTTTGGAGAATGTTCTTGTGGACTTGAGAAAAGGTCTATCTTGTTGGTGGGTGGATATCTTTAGGTATAATTGGTATATATGGTTTTTCAAGTCTTCTTTATCCTTGTTGATTTTCTGGTTAGTTGTTTTATCCATTATTGTAAGTGAAGCATTGAACTCTCCAACTATTATTGTTGAATTGTCTATTTTTCCCTTCAATTTTGTAGCTTTTGGTTTATGTATTTTGGGGCTCTGCTGAGTTAGATGCATATATATTTAGAATTGTTATCTTTTTGTGAATTGGCCCTTTTGTTATTAAAAATGCCCTCCTTTGTCAATAAGCATAATATTTTTTGTTTTAAGGTCTATTTAATCTGGTATTAGTATAGCCACTCAGCTGTCTCTTGATTGCTGTTTGTATGGTATCTTTCTCGATCCTTTTACTTTCAACCTGTGTGTCTTTGAATCTAAAGTGTGTCTCTTGTAGATAGTATGTAGTTAGATAATGTTTTATTTATCTGTTCTGCCACTTCTCTGCCTTTTGTTTGGATTATTTAATCCATTTACGTTTGATGTAATTACTGATAAAGTAGGATTTACATCTGCCATTTTAGCTATTTGTTTTCTATATATCATATTACTTTTTTGTTCCTCTTTTCTTCCATTACTGCCTTCTTTTGTGTAGATGTTTTCTAGTGTACCATTTTAATTTTGTTGTTTCTTTTACTGTATTTTCTTAGTGGTTGCCCTGGGGTTTACAATTAATATATTAACTTAAAACAATCTAGTTTGGATTAATAACAACTCAATTTTGAGAATATATAAAAAGTTTGCTCCTATATTTTGCCATTCCTTTCCCCCTCCTTTGTGCTTTTATTGTCATACAAATTACATCTTTACACGTTGTGTGCTCATCAAAACAGGTTTGTAAATTATTGCTTTATGCAGTTATCTTTCAAATCAGATATTAGGAAAAAAAGTGTTACAAACAAAAAAAATAAATTTATACTTTCTTTTATATTTACCTATGTAATTACTTTTATTGATACTCTTTATTGATGTTTATTCCAGTTATGTTTAGTGTCCTTCGTTTCAGCTGGAGGGACGACTCCCTTTACTATTTTTTTGTAGGCCCATCTGCTAGTGACAAAGTATCTTCGTTTTTGTTTATCTGGGAATGTCTTAATTTCTCCTTTATTTTTGACAGCTAATTTTGCTGGATATAAAGTTCTTAGTTGTTGAAAGCTTTTTCTCTCAGCACTTTGTATTTGTTATCTCACTGCCTTCTTGTTCCCATGGTTTCTGATGAGAAATAAGCTGCTAATCTTATTGAGGATCTTTTGCTTGTGATGAGGCCTTTCTTCTCATTGCTCGTAACTACTGCTGCACACCTCTAATTTCAGTTATTGTACTTTTCAACTCCAGAATTTCTATTTGGTTATTTTTTATAATTTCTATATCTTTATTAATATTCCTTATTTGGTGAGACATTGTCCTCATCCTTTTATTTAACTCTTTAGATATGGTTTCTTTTAGTTCTTTGAATGAAAAAAAAAGTTGTATTTGTGTGTGTGTGTGTGTGTATGTGTGTATTTATTTATTTTTGGGTATAGGAAGTCCAACTTCTTCAGGGAGAGTTTCTATTTTTTTACCCTGTGTATGGGCTATAGTTTGTTGTTTCCTTGCATGTGTTGTAATTTTTTGTTGAAAACTGGACATTTTGAGTAATAGAATGTAGCAACTCTGGAAATGAGATTCTCTCTCTTCCCAGGGTTTGTGGTTATTGTTTTTGTTGTTGCTGTTTGATTCTTTCGTGTTTTTTTTCCAGCTAATTCTGTAAAGTCTATGTATTCTTTGTCATGTGTGGCCACTAAAAATCTCGGCTTGGTTATCTTAGTTGTCAGCCAATGGTTGGACAGAGATTTCCGTATATGCCTGGGAACAGTGAGTCTTCTAGTCTTTTCCATGAGGCTCTGTGTGTTTATTGGGGGCACGCTTTCAACATTCAGCTAGTCATTTTACAACTCCACCTTCGCTTTTACTTTCTGCTTGGGCAGAGCATCAAGGTTTGTCATAGGTGAGAGCTTTGTAAGAGACCTTTTGTGCTACTTTGCTGAGCATGCACGTAGCCCTGGGCACACACGTTGCCCTACACATGCATGTGGCCTTTTAGATTCTTAAGAATATACTGGAGCTTTTTAAAGCCTCTGGAGATCTCATCCCCAAGCTTTTCCTTTTAAGCTTTTTGGTTATTTTATTGTTTGTCCCACCTCCTATCCACTGCTTCAGGCATTTGTGATGTTCAACAATTGCCTATAATTGTTTTCAACAAATCCCCCTGGGAGCTAGGCTTTTCACACTGGAGGAGTTCTGAATCATGTCAAATGAAGATAGCCTTGCAAATGGGGTCTTCCAGGGACAGTTCAGATAATTACATTTCTCTGGGAAAGAGGCTTTGAATGAGTTTCAATTTCATTTTGCCCCTTCTGATGGCTGTCAGGTGGCTGGCTTTAATTGTAATTGCAGGCTGTTGGTTCTGAAGGCTACTGTGGATCTGGCAAGTGGGGAGTCAGATAGGGCAAGATAAAAATGCTGTTTTTATTGAGATTCAGCTGTTTTTCTTGAATAAACACCCTCTGCATTGCTGGAAGCTTTTGGTTAATCTCCAGAGTTTTGAAAAAGATGATTCTGACAAATTTGCCAGTTTTCTCATTGCTTTCATGGAAGAGAGAATTTTCAAAGTTCTCAATGTTGCTGTTTTTGCTGCTGTCACCCCTCCTTTTTGTATTCAGCATCTAAAACCTCGTTCTGTTTTGTGGGAGTCTTTAAATGTTGAATTTACCATATGTGTATTAAAAATTATGCAGAGATAAAACATTTTACTTCTTAATTTTTTTTAAATGATAATCACAAATCACATTCATTATAAAACCATACTTCTTAATGTTTCCAACAGGAATTATCATGTATTCTATTACCTCCTGGCAGGAGCAAGTGAAGAAGAGAGATTAACATTCCATCTTAAGCAACCTGAGGAATATCATTATCTCAATCAGGTGAGAGTTCATGAAGAGCATTTTGAAACTGGAGCATTGTTAAATTTTAGCTCTTGAATAGTACTCTGTTTATCAAACCTGTTAATGGATATTAACTTGCATTTTCATGTATGTTTTCTAAAAAATGTATGTGATGCATTTTTCAGTTAAAAAATATTATTACCCTTATATAAGTGTTAAAAGTTGAGTTATATGTGAGCTTTTTGAGAGTCTTTAAGAAAATAATAAACTGTTTATTGATACCACTGTACTAGAAGAATGATTTACTTGTTCCAAAATTATTTACCATTGCAGAAATGTTACTAATGATTAATGGTTGTTCTTTAGAAGAGTTTACCTAAACCTGATTTGCATGTTTTTAAGTCTAATATACTTATCTTTTTGCATGATATGATGATTGGTATTGACTTAGAGTATGACTTTTTATAATTTAATGAACAATCTTATTGTAAATTCAAAGTGAAATTCATCAAAGGCTGGTAACTTAGAGAATTTGGATCTTTTCTTGAAAGTCGAAATTAACCCCCAAATTTATTTATAACTTCTGCCATGGAATAAGGAGTAATTCTCCCAATTTTTCACTACATTGGTTTCTCTAAATTTTATTATTATTCCTCATACCAACTTCTTAAATTCAGTATTAATGGCATTGGTATAACAATAAATCTTTTAAATAGTAGATTATCCTTAGTTTTTGATTATTAGAGGCAAGATATAATGATTATCTTGGAGCCCTGGTGGCATAGTGGTTAAGAGATTGGCTGCTAACAAAAGGTCAGCAGTTCGACTCCACCTTGGAAACCCTATGGAGCAGTTCTGCTCTGCTCTGTAGGGTCAATGTGATTCAGAATTGACTTAATGACCACAGGTTTCGAGTTTTATAATGATTATTATATCTTGCCTCAAAAAGAAGTTCCTTTTATGATAATTTAAAAAGTTCTTATGAATGTTTTGTAAGCAAATTGACACTCTGATGATGGCTCAAAAATTTTAATATGTATTTAGAGTTATGAAAGTAACATTTTAGGCTTTTCCTAAGATATACAATATGCTGTTTAACTGACATTTCTTAATTTTGAAACTATTACTATATTATTAATATAAACTAACATAACTTTCTTTGCATTAATATGTAGAGAATTTAAAAAATTTTAAAAGTATCACTTTCTGGTATGATACTAAGTATTTTATTTTTACAAAGTTCTAAGGGCCTACAAATGAGCTGATAGTCATTAGTATTAGGGAAATCCAGGGTTCATTGCTTTTCTTCTATTTTTTTAAGTGGCCTTACCATACATATTCTTGCCAAACATATACATAATATCAGTATTCATAGGATATGGGACTCAGCAGTTAATACCAGAATCACTGAACAGTAGCAGGTATGGGTTGAGCGCAATAGTGTATGTTCTCCCAGAATCTGAATACTAATACTTAGTTGTTTTTTGTTTTATGCTGCTATGCAAAATAACTTTCTTTGGATAGCAGCATTGTTACCTGCACACTGCATCTAAAAGATGATTAGAGAAGTGTGATAACCATTACTTCCACCTAACTAATCTGCCTTACTTTCAGATAACAAAGAAACCCCTCAGACAGAGCTGGGATGATTATTGCTATGACACTGAGCCGGTCAGTACAAATACCTAAATATTCTATGTTCCTGTTAAAGGACCCTCACCTTGCACATTTGATTACATCCATCTCGTTACTTAGGCAAATAGAAAATTTGCTTAAATACAAAGTAGAATTGAAGGAAGATAAATCAATTTATTATCTTTGAATTGAATGATTTGTATGTGTATGGTTTGTTGATTAGAAACTAGTCTGTTTACTTTTGAGGATGTTATTTGTTGCTAATTTTAATTCAGTATTTATTTTAACAAAAATTTTATTGCCACCTCAGCATCTCTGAATCTTTAGCCTTAATATGAATTCTTATGAACTACAGTTTTTTTTTTTTGCTTGAGTTATTTTTTAGAATTATTTTTTAGTAGTTTCATTACCCATATGAGAAGCAGTTATTTTTTATTTTAAAAATAAGTCTTTTCACATAATGAATGCATGTATATATTTATTTTTTAACTTATTTTAATAGCAACAGAAGCCATAGCTTATATGTATTTTTCCAAAGTTTAAATTTTATAAATCCTAGAAATTAGATAATTTTATGGTTTTAATTGAGTGATTTAAGGGCATATATGATATAAATGTAAAATGAGTGGGAAAATTTAGTTTCCTTTGTTACATTTGACAAGGATAACTTTGTAACCCAAAGAAAGCCGAGGAAGTATTTTTCCTTTCTTTTTGGAATTAGGTCAGATGTGAAAGGCTTAAAAAACACACACACACACACTTATCTATAACTCTGTCTATTAATTAACAGTGAGCTAATTAACTGCGTATTCCTCCAGGATGCATAACATGTCTGAGTCCTTGTTATGAAGAATCATAATTTTAATTGTTACTGCTTGTGAATACAAAGCCTACTAATTGCAAAACTAGCCTCTTTCGGAATTGACAGGTGATAAAAAATCAGTATATGTGGGTATTATTTAATTTTTTGTTTCAGGAAAGTTTAATTGTATTACCATTTCATAATAAATCAGTTAAGGTATGGCTTCAGATTTAATATTATGGAAAGTAAATATTAGACGCTTAAATATATAGATTTTGATAAATTTTAGTAGAAAAAATTTAAGTTGTTTTACTACTTGAGAAGCTCTCTCTTTTTGTCTTTCACGTATTAAACCAAGTGACTGTTCCTCATTGGGAAATAGGTATGGAAGTGGGAAACTGCAAATACAAGATTCGATTGCTTGTGTAGAGCTTATAGTGAATATGTGGACTCATCTGTTATTATTCAGAGATATTCTACGTAACTCTTCAGAATTTGGATTGTGGAGTAGGCAGGCGTGACTCGAACCCTAACTTGTTCACTTGTTAGTTTTGACACCCTTATCAGGTCACTTAATTCTTTTGTTTCCATCATTTATTTAAGCGAATAATAGTGATCTTTAAGTTTTGTGAATGTTAAATTAAACAATGCATATAAAGAGTTTGATAGAGTGCTTAACACTTAGTATGTGCACAGTAAATGTCCTTGCCACCATTTCTGCCTCCACTGAAATCATTATCCCTCTTTCTCCTTTAGAAGAACACTGTGGTCATAATCTCCTATTAACATTACTTTCATCACCATCTTTCTGCTTATTGTGCCCCAGAGGATTTTCAGTGGTGTGTTTTCAAACCTATTTTAGGTTCAACTTTGATTAATTTCTCATTATTTTTTGCAAGCTAATTAATAAAAGCAAATAAATCAGTTTGAGAATATTTGGATTTGATGTTTACTGTTAGCTCCTTATAGTGTATTTAGGGGCAACTAAATGTTTTTTTCTTTTGAGTTATAACTTTGTGACTAGCGTTATAGTGAACAAGAATTGTTAAAGGACTGTTCTTTTGTTTGTGCTACCGTTACTTATCATACATGTTATGGAATTGTGTAAATGATCCCAAGGGGAACTGTAGTGAGAAAATTGCTTTTCTCACTGTTGTGAAGGAGCTGTTGTTGCCTACTGTATGATAATTCCTTTTAAGGGTTATTATATTAAATGAGCTCCAGTAGTGGTGCTGCATGAGAGAGAACCCAGGAACTGGATAAATTTTGGTTTGGCCAACCCTGTGATTTACAAAATTTTTGACCTTGCATGAGTTATTTAACCTCTGTGATCTGTTTTCCTACCTATGAATGTACGTATAATTATCTCCTTGTGTTCTGAGAATTTAGTGAGGTTATACATGTTAAGTGACTCTCACAGTAACTGATATATAGAAGATATTTGTTAAATGGTAATAATCTATTCAAATGTAAATTCTTATTGTTAACAACATCTCTTAGACTTTGTTTCCTTGATTTTAAAATACAGAAGATGCATTAAGTACTGATAATAAGTTGGTTGATGTCTGCTATAATTCTGATTATCAGTAACTGCAATCTAAAGTGTCAGTCGTACCCACTCCTTTTATTTCTCTGAACCGAACCTTGAATGAGTTTAATGCCCGACTATCAGGTAGGGTCTTAATGAGATTTGCCATATAGTCTCAGAACACTGTCCTGCCCACCGTGCTGCAGAGGGATTTGAACTATACTATCCTATAGGGTCACTATGAGTTGGAATTGACTCAGCGGCAACGGGAAGGAAGGAAGGAAGGATCCCATGGACACAAAGCTCTCACCCCGATTCCTGCGCTTTCAGGAACTCATATCGTGAAACACCTGGCAGCCCATTTTCCCAGGAGCTAGACTTGTTGCAGTGCTGTCAGGGATCCTGTTGCAGCTTTGGTAGGATCACTTCACACCACGATGCTTCCATTCACCGTGTTAGGAGTATTTCTACAACATAAAGACTCCTACTGCCATGTCCTATCTGTTAGCTTGTAAGTTTGTGGTCACTCCCTCAAACATTGCCCTTTTGGGTTTACTTATCACCCCTTGCCAGTCCACTCTGAGGTCTCTGTATGCTTTACAAATTCCTCTGCCTAAGTTTTCCATTTAAAAACATTTTGACATCCATATTACATTGAATCCTTATAAAACCCCTGGAATGTAGTTAGTATGATTACCTTTCACATAAGAAACAACAGTGGCTCAGAATTAAAGTGACTTGCCCCCATGGTGGTAAAGCAAGTTAATAGTGTAACTGAGATTCCATCCAAACCTATGTTCTTTATATCCTTTTTTCTTAAAATTTCTTAAATCTTATTTCTCCAGCATCTTCACTAACTCTCGAAGTTAATTATTCTGATTTATGTCCTGGATTATAAACTGAAAGTTGTAAAAAAGTATAGTTTGTAAGTATCATTCTAGGAAATATAGATACTGTAGAAGTATACTCTTCCCTTTCTCCCTCCCTTACACCTACATTAAGTGCCTACTACATACCAGGCTTATCCTGGGCACCGATAAATGAAAAAAGATTCTCTTCATCCCAGACAAAGAAATGAAAATGCATGAAAGAGCATTTTGTTGTGTTGGTGTGGGGGTGTGCAGTGGTATGATACCAAGTAAGACTAGAGTGTGGGCTGAGTTGGATAGAGGAATTTATACCTTTTTTTCAGTGGAGGGGATTATAGTAGATGTTGGTCAGTGTCCCTTAGTATCTTTTGAACCTTACCATTTCATTGTTCTCTGGCAGACTTCCAACTGCCAGTGTCTGCATCTTGGTTTCTGAAAGCTTTTTCCAGAACCCTGGAAGACCTTTATGCCCTTGCATAACACCGCACTCCTCCCATCTCCAGCAATCTTCGACCAATAACTGATAAGCGACGATGTATAAATGCCCCACCTGTCTTATCCCTCTACACTTTATACTGTTTCCCAGAGATGGCCTGTGGTATTAAACTCCATTTACCCACAGTGGTAGCTAGTTTAATACTCCACCCTTTTTAGGCTATCTTCTCTTCCCTGTATCAGTTTCCCACTCCCCTACTACTTATATTCACATTTTGGTCTTCAAGGTCTGCTTCTAGGGAATTTCTGTTTTGGTAGATTAATCGATCCTTGGTTTTTCTTTTACAGTTGTCATCAGAGAAATAGTAATGGTCATCAATACACAGTTTAAAAAACTAATTATGATTTTGATCCTCATTGAGACCGTTTTGTATTTCTTTTTTTTAATTTTAACTTTTTTATTATTGTACTTTAGATGAAGGCTTACAGAACAAACTAGCTTCTCATTATACAAGTAGTACACATATTGTTTTGTGACATTGGTTACCAACCCCACAACATGCCAGCACTCTCCCTTCTGGACCTTGGGTTCCCAATCACCAGTTTTCCTGCCCCCTCCTGCCTTCTAGTCCTTGCCCCTGGGCTGGTGTGCCCCTTTAGTCTCGTTTTGTTTTATGAGGCTGTCTAATCTTTGGCTGAAGGCTGAACCTCAGGAGTGACTACATCACTGAGCTAAAAGGGTATCTGGGGGCCGTATTCTCGGGGTTTCTCCAGTCTCTTTCAGTGAGTCTTTTTTTGTGAGTTAGAATTTTGTTTTGTGTATTTCTCCAACTCTGTCCGGGACCCTCTGTTGTGATCCCTGTCAGAGCAGTCAGTGGTGGTAGCCGGGCACCATCTAGTTGTGCTGGACTCAGTCTGGTGGAGGAAACCATTTTGTATTTCTGAAGAATATTTGAATAAGATTAACAAGATTAACAGCAAATATAAATGGACTTGTATTTTACTGCCTCTTCAGTCTCCTTTCCAAGTATTTTATCCATTAAATTGAATTAATTGTTTTAATTAATTTGGGGCAGTAAGAAGGTTATGAATTATGAGAATTGTTGGCTATATCGTTGAGTTTACACAAGTGGAAGCTTGGTTTTTTTTTCACTTGCTTGTTATAGAAAAATGTTAACTAAGTATAAAATGAATGAACTATTTGTGGTTTTGGGGACAGAAAAAAGCAAAATACTTTTTACAAGTTTAACTGTAGATGAAAAATGTGTTAACATTTGATTAAAAAATTTGGTGAGTAGGACACAGGCATGTCTATAAAATGTATTAAAATTGGTTACCAAAAATTTTATAGGCAGAAAATTAAATACATAGATTCTCAGAAAGAACTTTTCTTGTAGTGAATTAATATTTTAAACCTAGGCATATGTGCCTTTCCTTTTTTAAAAAAACAAACCCATTGCCACTGAGCCAATTTCAACTCATAGCAACCCTATGAGACAGAGTAGAACTGCTCCATAGGGTTTCCAAGGCTGTAATCTTCAGGAAAGCAGACTGCCACATCTTTCTCCTGTGGAGCAGTTGGTGGGTTCATACCGCCAACCTTTTGGTTAACAGCCGAACTCTTAACCTTTGCACAGCCAGTGCTCTTTCCTTTCCATATAGATAATAAAATTATTTTCAACAGCATTCCAAAACTTAATATTTAATTTTGAACTTTATATGTAATATATTCATTAACTTACTCTTACAGTGCTAGATTTTTTGTACATAGTAGATACTTGATAAATATTCTTTAAAATATAAATTGACACTTTATTTTTTTAAAAGGACTGTTTCACTCAATTCAATACTTAGGCACTATTCAATCATTACGTTTTTAGTTCACTAATTACCCACTATGTTCTTGGCACTGACTTGGTGCTGAAGATCATTAATATATATGACAGATACATTCTTGCATTCGTTATTTGATGGAACAATGCGTAGGAAGAGAGGCATTTAAAAAATAAATATATATGTGAGGAGTTTTTTTGAAAATGTAATTACAAGGGTCTGTGAGAACATATAATAAAAGGATTTAAAGACTCATTAATTTTTTAGAGATTTAGATTATGTCCACAGTATTAATGTTTGACTTTTGTGGGAAATCACATGCAAGGGTTACACTAAGAAAGTAATATGTTTATGTGATAATTTACCATTATTTGTACTGACTCATGAAGTATATTATCGGTAAGTTTTTGTACTTTCACATATGTCTTTCTTTTGCTGATTGATTATCATGTTGTCTACGTAATTTCATTAGAACTATTTATATCTCATACAGATGTAACATAAACCTCTTTATATTACATAAATCTAGGCTCCAATTTTCAGTTAAATTACTGTCTGTTCTAAAAATTATTTTGTCTCCCCAGCATCGAGCTCAGTGCCTTGCATATGGCAGACACTTATTAAGTATTAAGTATTTGTTGGATAAATAACATTTGTGTGTGGAATTGAGCCCTCTTACATGCCTTGAATATCCAAAATGCTAAAGAACCACTAAAAGTCAAACTTGGTATTAGCACACTTTAAAGAGTACTATGAACTAAGTACTACTGGTATTCTGGTAGGTATGTGTTTATTTGACATCCCTGTAGTAAGTTAAGAGCTCTATTGACTTTGACTATATCTAAATATTCCACCAGCTCTAATTTACATTTGTACGTTGGTGGATGTATCTGAAACTGCCATCTTTCTAAATGGCTTATGTTATTTTTCACTAGGTAATCTTGATTTTTTTCTTTTTCTCTTTATCTTACAAAAGCAGGATTGCTTCACGGTGGAGGGGGAAGATTTGAGGCATGACTTCGAACGCTTACAACTGGCCATGGAAATGGTAGGATTTCTTCCCAAGACACGAAGACAGTGAGTTTGTTTACTGTATTCTTATACCCCCAGTAGAGAACAAATCATGATGTGTATTTAAAAGATTCCTCTTGCTTGGTCCTTTTCAACAGTTTTCCAACTGGTATTACTGGTCCGGTGCCTCCTCCATCTTAAATGTTACTTATAAAATTGATTTTTATAGAAGATTTGTTGTAAACTGCTTTTTATTTTTGGTCATCAATTCTTTGGGAATCTGATGAATGCTGGAGCTCCTCTTCCTGTCTTCCTGTAAATTGTACATTCATAAACTTTGCGTGTAATTGTAGGAATTCATGTGCCCCTAAATCCTACCATGGACCTTACTTAAAAACTGTTGTTTTACAACACTCTGTTTTAGCTTCTCGTTTTCTTAATCAGTGATCTCTAATCTTATTAAGTCATATACACCTACAAATAAAAAAATATTTTTCTGTTTATTTCCTCTGTATTTGTAATTTACATCTCTACTCTTGAGCTAAACACATTTTGTCTACTGTAGATCATAAACAAAAGAGAAATGTAAAAAGGTTGAGATTAAGATGAAGTAAATTATATTTAAAATAAAAGAAACTATGGAGAATTAAAGGCATCTTGACTCTACTGGAAAAAAGCTACTTTTTCTTTTTTTGTGGTGAAGTAGTGTTGATGAATATGTCAAATCTGATTTATATTGTCAATTTTTTATCTCATGATTGATAAGCTCATACTAGGAGTAGAGGAATATCAGTTTTTCCATTTTTCTTGTTTGCTTGTGCTTACATCATTGCTGTGAATCTTCAATCAGCAAATTCTTTGCTGTAATCTTTTTATAAGGGTTAAGTTAGTTTTTTCTACTGAACTCAGGTTTACCTTCGGAATCCCTCTTAACATAGCCTTGCAGGCAGACTTAAATTTGGCATGTGAATTGAAACCTAATTACTTTAGAGAACTGTTCACGTCCTGCCTATTTTATGAACTTTTCCTTAACTTGCTTTTCTTCTGCCTTGTGGATTTTAAATATTCTGTCCTTTAGTATAGTTACCTATTATTACCTTCTAATGCAAAATTATAAGCTTTTTAATAACTGAGATTCTTACTTATATTTATAAATCTTTTTTATATTGAATTGTAGGATATTTGATTGATTATATGACATTTATCATTTCTGGAGACCATATATCACATATTGTATTTGTGTTTGATAAAACATTTATCTGTTGTTTACTGAAACTAAACTGTGGAAACTATGATTAGCAACTGTAAGAGCTACTATTAAAAATAGTTTTTAAGAAGTGTCTCCTGAATTTGTGTTTTATGTCTTTTGGCTTCCATTAATTTTTAAAATGTTTCAGTTGATACCAAGTTTACTCCCTAATTTCTTTTAAAATTCAATTTAATGAAGAATACTTTTATGAATTATTCTTTTATAATCGACTTACATTTTGTTTGAGTTATGTCAATGATTCAAGTATTTAAACTTTTAAAATTATTTGAAAAATTAGATATTGATTCAGAGTCTCTGAAAGTATATCTATCAGGTTCCTAAAGCAACATGTTTGTTTTAGTAAGAATACTGCTACTTTTAGGAAAATACATACTTAAATTCTCATAAATAGGCCAGATTTATCTTAAGAAAGTAGCTTGACAAGGACACAAAGATGTGTATATATAAGGATTTTCAGAAGGGGATTTTAAGAGGAGTGTTCATCTGTGTTAAATGCCTCTGAGACGTCAGATAAGGGCATAATATACTTTCTTAGCTACATGGATGGTCCTGGTAACCTCCATGAGACATTTCAGTGTGGCGTAGATGCTAGAATGCAGTAGTGAATGGGGGATGACAAAGTGAAGGCAAGGAATATAAATTAACATCTTAAGACGACTGTTTGCAAAGGGAAAGAGAATATGTGGGCTCTAAGGTGGGTTGTTTAAGATAGAAGTGAATGTGAGACTAATTTGCTTGAAAGCTCTTGTAGGTGCAGGTGAGAGATAGTAAAATGAGTATAATAATGTTCCTGAGTAAACTGGAGTTCACTGGATGTAGAGCACAAGTGGAGGTATTAGTTATTGACTAGAGGAAGGTCATATGTTCCTCTAAGACAGGAGAGAAGGTGAGAAGGAAGAATCTAGATGAAGATGTTTAATAATAGGGACCTGATATTAGATGGTATTCCGCAATGGCTTAGTTTTTTGTTTTTGCAAGCATTTACTAAGGACTCTATAAAATGATGTAGGAAAACATCTCTTAAATGTACCTAATCATAAAAAAATTACCTAGATACTTGATAAAAAAAAAATACATATAAAAATACAGACTCCAAAGCCTTTCTTTCCATTGGAGATCCTGATTTATAGATTGAAATAGATGGTGCAGGGAAAGGGTATTCCAGATAGGCTGAAAAGCATTTAGGAAGGGCATTAAGTGTTTAAACACTACAGCAAATTCAGGTAATAGCAAGAAGTCCTTTTGAAACAAATATCTATGACAAGTGGTATGATACTGAAAGTAATTTCATATACAGCACTTTATACAGTGCCTGACATATAGTAAACACTCATTATTTTAATTGTAGTTATTCTCCTATTTCTATTTCTCTGAAAGCTAAATACTTCATATTTGTACTGGTTAATTTGCTTGACTAGAATTTTGGAATGAAATGAGCTTTGAGAACACACATAAGCTATAATTTGTGATGTTTTTATTTTCACAGGATTTTCTCCCTTCTCTCAGCAATACTACATTTGGGCAATATCTGTTATAAAAAGAAGACATACCGGGATGACTCCATTGATATCTGTAATCCTGAAATACTGCCTATTGTCTCAGAATTATTAGAAGTGAGTGATTACATTTGCAATTGTCATTTCAAACACTGGGTAACTTCTCATTTTTTATTTTGTGTAACTATTTCATAAGTGTAAATGGGTTAATATGCCTTTTATTGATAGTTTTTGTCCAAAAGATGGAATTTCTCTTGTTATCTGCATTAATTTGCTATTGAGTGTGCCAGAATCTTTAGAGGATTGAGGTTTTTTTCCCTTGCCTTCCTTCCCTTGCCCCAGGAATTCATAATCCCTCAGTTTGCTGGATAGCATGAGCCACTTCTACTCTAGACTCTAATGTTTTGGGCCCATTCTAATTTTTCTCCTTTTTTTGAGATTTCGTCTCGTACTAAGATTGTAGTTAGATTATTTTATTTGATAACACCTATCTGGATGGGTAGAGAGAAAAGATATTATTTTTCCTTTCTTCATGGGCTGAATAGGATTTAAAGGTCCTCATCTCTTACCATGCTTCTTCCTCCATCAAGATGTTTACTACCGTATTCTTTCTTCCTGGAGTGATGATTTCCTATGTTTTCCCAGCTAACATCTCATCTTGCCAGATTCATCTTAAAAGGAGTGCTGTTTTCTTATTCACCCTCTCAGCTGACAGAACAAGGTAGTATATGTGTGTATTTCATTTTACTTGGATCCACAATCAACACCCATGGAAGCAGCAGCCAAGAAATCAAACAACATATTGCATTGGGCAATCTGCTGCAAAAGACCTGTTTAAAGTGTTGAAAAGCAAAGATGTTACTTTGAAGACTAAGGTGCACCTGACCCAAGCCATAATATTTTCAGTTGCCTCATATGCACATGAAAGCTGGACGGTGAATAAGGAAGACCTAAGAAGAATTGATGCCTTTAAATTATGGTATTGGCGAAGAATATTAAATATACCATGGACTGCCAGAGGAACGAACAAGTCTGTCTTGAAAGTACAGCCAGAGTGCTCTTTGGAAGTGAGGACGGCGATACTTCATCTCACATACTTTGGATGTATTGTCAGGAGGGACCAGTCCCTGGAGAAGGGCATCATGCTTGTTAAGGTAGGGGGTCAGCAAAAAAGAATAAGACCCTGGATAAGATGGATTGACACAGTGGCTACAACAATGGGCTCAAACATAGCAACGATCGTGAGGATGGCTCAGGACCAGGGAGTGTTTTGTTCTGTTGTACATAGGGTTCCTGTGAGTCAGAACCGAAGCAATGACATCTGACAACAACATATTTCTATATATGTAACTATCTGTATCTATATAAAGCTAAACGTGAGTTCATACTGATGCCCCCAACCAGTCCATTACCATGTGGATCATTCTAGCCTTTCACGTTTGCTTATTTGTAAATTCCCCTCCATCTGTGAGAAACCTGACTCCACCATCTGCCACCTATATACTTAATCATTGAATTCCAGGATACATATATCAGAATTTTTAACCCATACCCTGTGGGAAGCTGCTTTACCAACTGGAGTATAGTACTTACGTGCAGTTCCTTTTGCCTTTAGTCTTACAGACACCACTCATTTCCAAAATTATTTATGTCAAAACTTCTTCCTCAGCCCCTTCGGAGAGGTTGTTTCATACACTTGTATGAAATAATTAGATTCTTTTTACAGTCTACATTACATCCTGGGATCCCTGACCTCCTAAATGATTTTTTAAACAGATTTTTATACATTATGGTTCACTCTTTGTCTTTTACCATTCTGTGGTTTTGACAAATGAATAATGTCATATATCCACCATTACACTATCTACAGAATAGTTTCATTGTCCTCAAAATCCTCTGTGCTTCATCTATTCATTTCTTCCTGGCAACCACTGATCTTTTTACTGGCTCTGTAATTTTGCCTTTTCCAGACTGTCATATAATTGGAAGCATACACTGTAGCATTTTCAGGCTGACTTCTTTCATTTAGCAATATGGATTTAAGATTTATCTATGTCTTTTTGTGGCTTAATAGCTCATTTCTTTTTATTATGAATAATATTATGTTGCACGTATGTACCACAGTTTGTTTATCCATTCACCTACTGAAGGACATCTTGATTGCTTCTAATTTTTGGCAATTATGAATGGCTTGCTTTTTCTCTATTAAAATATTACTCATCTTTCAAATCTTGGTTCGTATGCCACTTTGTGGCATTTGACCTTATTAAATGTTCTAAACCCACTCCATAAGCATAGAGCGTTTGCTTCTACTTAGCATAATTTAGTTTTGGTTTTGTAACATGAAGTTAATTGTTTACTAGTTTATGTCTATTACAAGTCTGCAGTGCTCTTTGAGAGCAATGACTGCCTCTTACTTTATCTAACCTTACAGTGTTTATTTTTTCTGTACATGACTGAGCATTGCTTATTAACTTTAATGGAATGATTTAGCCTGGTGGAAGGGACAGGAGAAGGGAGTACCTTGAATTGGAACTAGATGCACTCATTGGAAAGAAGTTCTACAAGGAGGTACAGTGTAGTGTCTCAAGGTTGTGATTTGAAGGTCATGAAGATCAGAGAACAGATGGTATTTCAGTCAGGCATTTCAGGTGATATTTTAGTCAAGCATTTAGTATTTGGTAATAGAGGAGTGGTGGTCTTACTTGTAAGTCTAGTTATTTGACAAAGACTAAGGCTTCTGAGGACCAGTGCAGTATTCCTTGTCTAGTGGGAGACTGGTAAGAGTAACTCAGATAACTAAAAGAGGAACTCAGGTATTGGTTAAAAAAAAAAGCCAATTCTTGAGAATTAGGCCTACCAGTGTTAAGTAAGATTAACAGCAAATGTGATTTGATAGCAAATCTTATTTTTGATCCCAAGCCTCTTAAATTCCTTCTTGTTATGTACGGTTTGAACTAGTTCTTAGGAACTGAGGTTTGGGTATTAAGTAGAAAGAAGATAGCTTCTAAGTTCAGAAGCTAGAGAAAATCTGATAGAACCTACCATGATATCCTACCTATAGTTAATTCTTAGGAATTATTTAAATAAATAATTGCCATTAATTGGTTAAGATTGATAATAATAATTGCAACTTTAAAACCTTGGCTGAGATAAACTTCAAAAAGATAGGTACAATAAAAGATTTAATTAAAATTTAAACTTTTAATTAAGAAGATTTAATTTAATTTCCCTTCCCTCCTTCCCAAAGTGATTCAGTTCAGTAATAAAACAGATTTAGTTTTTTGAACATAAATGTTTTTAAAATAATGGTTTAATTTTATATATATTTTTTCCAACTATTTTTTGTAGTAACGTCAGGCAAAAGTGAATGTCTTTTGTTACTAAATCTTACTGGGACAGATACTTACAAAATTATTGAAAGGTGAATGAGTTGCAAATAGTAGATTGACTGTGGAGGATATCTTTTTTGTGAGGTGTTAGAACTATTTTCATTACCAAAACTATTCAGTTTTTAGCAGATTTATATAGTTTAAGTATATTTTCTATTAATAAAGTTTTTTTTTATTTTTAAAAGTCTTACATGTACAAGAAAGAATATTTGGAAAATTTTAGAGGTAGCTGATTAAAATATCATGAATTCAGTAATATTTTCTTTAGGAAGTTTACCAAATATAGTAAGATGATTAGTGTTTTGTGTGGTGGTGCAGTGGTTAAGAGCTCGGCTGCTCACCAAAAGCTCGGTAGTTTGAATCCACCAGCCTCTCCTTGGAAACCCTATGGGGCAGTTCTACTCCATCCGATAGGGTCGCTATGAGTTGGAATCGACTCGATGGCAGCGGGTTTTTTTTTTTAGTGGTATATTTGTGTAGATATGTGTATGATCTTGGTCAGGTTTTATTGCCACTGTTAAGCCCACTCTGTAAAATGAGTTGAGTAGTTTTCCATCCTTCTTTCTTCTGCATTTAAAAAAGGGATCATTAGCAGATAATACATTACTTACATTTTTGAGAGATATCAACCTTATGATCCACTACATTTGATGCCTTTTCAGTTGGTCCATGTTAACTTATTTGTTTGGATTTTCAGATCTGCCTTAAGTTAATTTTATGTTTTCCTAGGAAATCTTGTGTTATGTTAAATGTTTAAAATTTATTATTTTTAAATTGATGGTAAATATTCCATTAATGTTTTAAGATTTTTTCTTTAAGTGTGATATTAAATTTCTGTTTGCTTGTGTCTCTTAAATTTTTTTTTCTTTAAGATTTGTGTGAAATTTATCTTCCATTTGTTATTTTCAAATAATTGGTTTTTAGATTTATTAGTTTGATCATTTTACTTACTATGTATTTCTGTTTTTGCTGTTTTCCCCCTCTTAAATGATGAAATGGTTTAAACACACAATATGATATAGAAAACAATATAATAAATACCTGTGTACTCACAACTCAGCCAAAGTAATAAAATATTTGAAAATAAATACAATTGAGTTGAAAAATATAATTGAAGCTCACTATATGCACTCTTACCAGAGATAACCATTATCATGAATTTGATGTTTATGATTCCCATTCATGTTTTTATAATTTCAGTACAGATAAATTTTCCATAAAAACATAGGTTTGTTTTGTATTTTTTCAGACTTTATATAAATGTTATATTGTATCATATCCTTTTGCACCATGACTTTTTCATTTTATGTTTTTGAGATTTTTTTTCACTGTTGATTTATATATTCTAGATTCTTCTTTTTAACTGCTGTATGAGATTCTACTATATGACTAACAAATTATCTGTTTTTCTGTTAATGGATATTGAGGTTGCTTGTTATTTTCCTTTTATAGATAGTGCTATGTAGGCATTTTTATATACATTTCCTTGTTAACGTGTGCAAATTATTTTAGGGTATAGTTCAAGAAGTATAATTTATGGGTTATAATTATCAGCTTTACTGATATCAAGAAATTCCTCTCCACAGTAGTATACCAATTCATATTCTTCCTTCAAGTGTATGAAAGTGACCTTTGTTCTACATTGTTACCAACTTTATGTTTATTCCTTTTTAAAGATTTGTGGAGTCTATGGCATAGATCATTTATTTTGAAGTGCTCACTTTTAATGATTGTTTAAATCTAGAATTATACCTCATAATATAACTTTGGCTTCTGTCACGTTTATTTCTTATTTTTCTGAGCTTTGGTATTTTTGTATAATGTGGCATTTTATTATTTTCCTCATCTGTTTAAATATATCTAAAAGGTTGAAGTTTTGTGTTTAAATGTGGTTGTTCATTTTTAGTTTTACTGCATTTTGGGAAGATAATATGCCTCAGATAATTTCCAGGTTTTAGAATTTGAGGCTTAAACAGTGAATACTCCAAAGCATCTGTTTGTGGTATAATATTTGGTAGATATTTATTTATTCAGTATGGTTCAAAGTCATCCTTTAAACAATTCTTGATTTGTCATAAATTGCTGATGGTAGGGTAATGTAATGCATCCCTCAATATTTTTTTTTTTCTTCTCTAGTTTTTTAACTCAGTTTTCCCTTGTAATCTAAAACAATTTGTTGTATATACTTTTATATGATACTCTGCATAAAATTTTATGAATGTTTTATCTTTATAAGGCATAGATACTATTGTAAAATAACCCTGTTTTACCATTTCATGCTCATTGGTGTGGGAAGAAATCAAAAGTCTGATAATACCAAATATAGTCAAGGTTTAAAAAAATAGGAACTTTCAATGCTGTTGCTGAGTGCCCACACTGGAAAAAATTGTATAAAGGAGTTTGACAATATCCTACAAAGCTAAAAAGGTGTATCCTACAACATGGTAATTCTACTTTTAGGTGTGCATTACAGAGAATCTCTTCAACTCATATGCAAGAATATTCACTGCAATTTTATTTTGTAATATTACAAAATTGTAATTTGGATAAATGCCCATAAGAAGAGGAATAGATTACACACAGTGGTATATTTATATGCCAGAATACTGTATGGCAGTTAAAATGAGTAAGTTTGATCTAAATTATCAACGTAGATAGATCTCAAAAACATATGGGCAATATAATACCATACAGATAAGGTTTAAATACACATGACAATATAATATGCTATTTATGAATACATCTAATATATATAGAAGTATGAAAGCATAAAGTGAAATTATACATGTCAGAATCATGATATTGTATTTGCCTCTGGGGAGAGAGTAAGAACCAAGGAAGCGTCAACTTTATCTTAAAGTTTTACATCTGTAAATAAAAATAAACACCTGAAACATATAAATTAATAATCTGTTGCAGTGTTCCTGGCATTCAAGAAATGTGGTCACTTTCTAGTCCTTATCTTTAGATTGTGGGATTATGATTGATCTTTTTAAAATGTTTTTTCACTGTTCCGTATTTTCCATGTTCTGTACAACGAAGCATGTTTCTCCATTATGATCAGAAAACAAACTTAAAGGGCTGTTTTGTCCTGTTTACTTTTATATTATTTTTTGGGAAGTGAGGCGAGTGGAACACTTAAATTCCACTTTGGCCGGTATTAAAATCACCAGTGTATTTTCTTTTTCTCTATTGTATATTTGCTAATCTCGTTAAGATTTCTTCCTTTACTTGGCCTTTCAATAAAATAATTCAACCTATTATCATAAGTCATGTATATTGAATTTATTTTTCTGCTCCATAGGTTAAAGAAGAGATGCTATTTGAAGCATTAGTTACCAGGAAGACCGTGACAGTAGGAGAAAAGCTTATTTTACCATACAAGCTAGCAGAGGTATGAATAGATTTTCTTTGAAATCAGAGGACTCTGAATGTTTTTAGAAGTTTGGGTTTGTGTTCTTTCCTTTAACAGGATGAAAATGACAACAATGGAGTGTTGATTAAAATACTATACAGGTCTTTGAAATTTTGATCTTGAACTTTTTATTGACTTGGAAACTTAAAAGTTACATGTCCTCTTATTTTAAGCAGTAGATTTACATTTTTCTCAAAGGCTCTTTCTGTGTTCACTATTCTTAATTTTCATATTATTGATATGGGGTTGATAGATAGTAGGTAGAATTATATATGAGCAGTATTTGACCCAGTTGATTATTCCTTCTTGAGATAATTTCTTCACTTATATTCCAGGACATCATACTCTTCTAGTTTACTCCTACAATGTTGGCCACTCCTTTGCAGTCCTTTTTTTAAAATTTATTTATTTATTCATTTTTTATTGTACTTCAGGTGAAGACTTACAGAACAAATAGTTTCTCATGAAACAGTAGTACACATTTTGTTTTATGACATTGGTTAACCACCGCACAACATGTCAACCCTCTAACTTCTCAACCTTTTTGTTTTGGTGAAAATACACATAGCCAAAGATACACCATTTCAGAAATTTCTACATGCACAGTTCAGTGACATTGACTACGCTCTTCCAGTGGTGCTGTTATTCTCACTTAAGATGAAGGCTTACAGAACAAAATAGTTTCTCATTTAACAGTTTCTACAAATGTTGCCCTATGACAATGGTTAACAATCTCACAACACATCAACAATATCCTTACTCAACCTTGTGTTCCCTATCACCAGCTTCCTTGTCCCCTTCTGCCTTCTGGCCCTTTTCACTGGACTACTGTACCTCGTTAGTCTCATTTGGTTTTACGGGGCTGTCCACTCCTAGGCTGAACGGTGAACCTCGGAGATAACTTCACCACTGAGCTAGAAGGGTGTCTGGGGGCCATACTCTTGCAGTCGTTTTTGCTTGCTTTTTCTTTTCTTCTTAATCTTTAAAATATGAGGTGCCCTAGGACACAGTCTTTGTCCCTTCTTTATATTCTTTATCTCGGTTATCTCACCCAGTCCCATGGCTTTAAATATCATCTGTAGACCGAGGCTCCCAGGTGAGATTTACTGCCACTATTATTATATTCTTCAGGTGTATACCAAAACCAGACCAAACCCATTGCTGTCGAGTCATTCCGACTCATAGCGACCCTATTGAACAGAGTAGAACTGCCCCCTAGGGTTTCCAAGGAGTGGCTGGTGGATTCGAACTGCCGACCTTTTGATTAGCAGCTGAGCTCTTAACCACTGTGCCACCAGGGCTCCTCTTCAGGTGTATAGGGGTAGGAAAATTATCGAAGAGCCACTATTTTATAGAGTAATTTTATGAAAGTGATGCGAAATCAAACTGTAGCAATTATAAAAAATACAGGACAAGAATGTGGGGTTGGGAGATACAAAGGTGGGGATATTGTGATTGAACTCTGGAGAATGTTCTCTAGGCTGACATGGATCCACTTATCCTACTTTTTGGGTACCTTCTAACGGTACCTCTAAGTCTTTTTTTCATTATATCCGCTATCTTATGTCGTATTTTATAGTATCACACTTGTGTGTGCACCTTTCTAAACCAGAATAAACTCCAAGCCTTTTAAGAGTTTTCCTCTTCTTTTACATAAAGATTCAGAGCTTTTATATATTTTTTAAGAATCTTTTTCATTACAAAATGTTTCTTTTATGTTTATTTACATTTTAAATTTACATTCATCTTTCTCAGATTATTTTGTCATCCTTGTTTTATTTTTGTTTACATTTGTGTGGTGTATTTATTTATTTAGTACATACTTGAAAACCCTCTTTGTGCCCAGAACTGTGTTTTTGTTTTTGTTTTTTTTTTTTTTGTGCTTTAGGTGAAAGTTTACAGCTCAAGTTAATATCTCATTCAAAAATTTATACACATATTGTTTTGTGACATTGGTTGCAGTCCTCATAATGCAACAGCATGCTTCCCCTTTCCACCCCAGGTTCTTTGTGTCCGTTTGTCCAGTTCTTGTCCCTTCCTGCTTTCTTGTCTGGTGTTTGGACAGGAGTTGCCCATTTGGTCTTGTATATTTGATTGAACTAAGAAGCACATTCCTCACGTGTATTATTGTTTGTTTTATAGGCCTGTCTGATCTTTGTCTGAAAAGTGGGCTTTGGGAGTGGTTTCAGCTCTAAGTTAGCAGTGTCTGGGGATTATGGTCTCAAGAGTTTTTCCAGTCTCTGTTAGACCAGTAAGTCTGGTCTTTTTTTTTTTGTGAATTTGAATTTAAGTAAGAAGAATTTTTTTCTTTTTTTTGAAAGATCACTCTGGCTGCAGTGTGAAGAATCAACTGGAGGAGGGTATATTAGTTTTCTATAGCTGTGTAACAAACTTTGCAGCTTAACACAACACATATTTATTATTTTAGAATTTCTGTGGATCATGGGTCTGGACACAGTTAGCTGGGTCCTCTGCTTAGCGTCCTACTAGGCGGAAATCAAAGTGTTGGCCAGGGCTGCAATCTCATGTGAAGCTTGAGGTTCTCTTCTAGGTGGTTGGCAGGATTCAGTTTTGTGCAGTTAAAGGCCTTTGAGGTCCCCACTTTCTTGCAGTCAGGTGGGGGCCATTCCGTGTGTATACCTCATAAGCACCCACTTTCATGTGTTTAAAATAGGTCCTTGGATAATGTATGTGTATTTGAAAAGATTCATAGTGTTGTGTATGTTTTTGTAATTTACATAACCTATCTTTACTGATACAGCAGATAAAAAAACAACAAAGTAGATATATTCATGGTACTTCGTGTACATACAATTTTTTTGTTCCTGATTGCTGTATAGAATTGCATCATATGTATGTACCACATATTTTCAATCCATTCCCTTGGTGAATGGACATTTAAGTTGCTCACAACTAAACTGCCATCACAAACAATGATGTATATGTTACATCGTGGACTGGTGCAAGACTGTCTCTGGAGCAGTGGTCCTCAAACTTTAGTGTGCATGAGAATGACCTAGAAGACTTGTTGAAACACAAGATAGCTGGGTCCTACACTGAGTTTCTGACTTTAGTATACCTGGGGTGGAGCATGAGGATTTGCATTTCTAACATGTTTTCAACTGGTGCTAATGCTGTTGCTGTTGGTCTGACATCACATTTTGAGAACCACTGCTCTGAAATATAAACCCAGGAGCATGGTTATGGGGTCATAGTGTTTATATGTACTTAATTGATGTGTAATACCAGATTGCTCTTCAAAATGGCTATGCTAGTTTAGATATTTAACATCAGTGCATGAGGATTCTTTATTTCTTACATGTTTGCTAACACTTTGCTATTTTCCAGTTTTCTAATTTTTGATAATATGGGTATAAAGCAAACCTGTTTCAATTTGTGTTTCATGGATTACTAGCTAATGACTTGGATTTGTTTCTTTTCGGATTACTTATTCATATCCTTTAACCATAATTATCAGTTTCCTGTGTTTCTTACTGACTTGGTTGGTAGTGGAAAATATGAAATACATATTTTCACAAAAATGTGGGTGATAGAATAGGAAGAGTTTAACAGTTTAGGAGAGATTAGTGCCATCCTAGATTATAGAAGTACTTTTCAGAATGATTGTTTTTATTAGACTTTTGAAGGGAGGGAAAAAATAAATTGCGTAACTCCGTAGTAGAGGAGTTATATTACTCTCTCTGGTGTAGAGAAGTTCTAGAGGTTACTGTGCATGACAAGGTGAAGACAAATAGAAATGTAACTGTGGCAGTATTATATGTATGTTTTAAGACTCTGGTTAGGATTCTGCAGTGACCATATGCAGGCATACCTTGAAGATACTGCGAGTTCAGTTCCAGACCACCACAACAAAGCAAGTCACATGACTTTTTTTGGTTTCCCAGTGCATATAAAAGTTACGTTTGTGCTATACTGCAGTCTTTTAAATATGCAATAGCATTATGTCTAAAAAAAAAAAAAACCATGTATATACCTTAACTAAAAAAATACTTTATTGCTAAAAAATGTTAACCATCATCTGAGAATTCAGTGAGTCCTAATCTTTTTGCTGGTGGAGGGTCTTGCCTCGATATTGATGGCTTCTGACCGATCAGGGTGGTGGCTGCTGAAGGTTGGGGTCGCTGCAGCAATTTCTTAAAATAAGACAGTAGTGAAGTTTGCTGCATCGATTGACTCTTCCTTTCATGAAAGGTTTCTCTGTAGCATGTGATGCTGTTTGATAGCATTTTACTCACAGTAAAACTTCTTTCAAAATTGGAGTCAGTCCTCTCAAACCCTGCTGCTGCTTTATCAGCTAAGTTTATGTAATATTCTAAATCCTTTATTGTCATTTCAGCAGTGTTCTCAGCAGCATCTTCACCAGGAGTAGATTCTTTGTCAAGAAACTACTTTCTTTGCTCATCTATAAGAAGCGACTCCTCATCCGTTAAAGTTTTATCATGAGATTGTAGCCATTCAGTCACATCTTCAGGCTCCACTTCTAATTCTAGTTCTGTTGCTACTTCCACCACATCTGCAGTTATTTCTTCCACTGAAGTCTTCAACCCCTCAAAGTTATCCATGAGGGTTGGAATCAACTTCTTCCAAACTCCTGTTAATGTTGATATTTTGACCTTTCCCATGAATCACGAATGTTCTTAATGGCATCTAGAATGGTGAATCCTTTCCAGAAGGTTTTCAGTTTACTTTTCCCAGATACATTAGAGAAATTACTATCTATGGCAACTATAATCTTACAAAATATATTTCTTTAATAGTAAGACTCAAAAGTTGGAGTTACTCCTTGATCCATTGTCTGCAGAATGGATGTTGTGTTAGCATGCATAAAAACAACATTAATCTTGTACATCTCCATCAGAGTTCTTGGGTGATCCGGTACATTGTCAGTCAGCAGTAATATTTTGAAAAGAATCGTTTTCTGAAGCGTAGATCTCAACAGTGGACTTAAAATATTCAGTAAACCATGTTGTAAACAGATGTGTTGTCATCCAGCATTTGTTGTTCTGTTTATAGAGAACAGGCAGAGTAGATTTACCATAATTCTTAAGGGCTCTAGGATTTTTGGAACGGTAAATGAACATTGGTTTCGACTTAAAGTCGTAGCTGCATTAGCCCCTAAGAAGAGAGTCAGCCTGTTCTTTGAAGCTTTGAAGCCAGACATAGACTTCTCCTCTCTAGCTATGAAAGTCCTAGATGGCATCTTCTTCCAATGTAAGGCTGTTTTGTCTACATTGAAAATATGCTGTTTAGTGTAGTCACCTTCATCAGTTAGCTAGATCTTCTGGATAACTTGCTGCTTCACCTTGCACTTTCATGTTGTGGAGATGGCTGCTTTCCTTAAACCTCCTAAACCAACCTCTACTAGTTTCAAACTTTTCTTCTGCAGGTTCCTCACTTCTCTTAGCTTTCATAGAATTGAAGAGAGTTAGAGCCTTGTTCTGGATTAGGCTTTGGTTTAAGGGAATGTTGTGGCTGGTTTGATCTGCTACCCAGACCACTGAAACTTTCTCCATATCAGCAATAAGGCAGTTTCACTTTCTTAACATTCATGTATTCTACTGGAGTAGCACTTTTCATTTCCTTCAAGAACTTTTCCTTTGCATTCAGAACTTGGCTAACTGTTTGGCGCAAGAGGCCCAGCTTTTGGCTTATCTTGGCTTTCAACATGCCTTCCTCACTAAGCTTAATCATTTCTAGCTTTTGATTTAAAATGCGACTCTTCTTTCATTTGAACACTTACAGGGCATTGTAGGGCTATTAACTGGCCTAATTTCAATGTTGTCGTGTCTTGGTATAGGAAGGAGGCCCAAGGACGGGGAGAGAGACATGGAGGAATGGCCAGTTGATGGAGCAGAGCAGTCAGAACACACACAGCATTTGTCGATTATGTTTACCATCTTATATGGTTGTGGTTTGTGGTGCCCCAAAACAACTCTAATACTAACATTAAAGATCACTAATCAGGGATCACCATAACAGATATAATAATAATGAAAAAAATTGAAATATCACGAGGATTACCAAAATGTGACACAGATAAGAAGTGAGAACATGCTTTTGGAAAAATGGCACCGATAGACTTACGCGACGCAGGGTTGCCACAAACCTTCAGTTTGTAAAAAATGCAGTATATGCGAAGTGCAATAAAATGAGTTATGCCTGTACTGAATTCTTATTTTGTGCTATGACTTTATCTAGCCATTGATTCCTTTTACTAATATTTATTCCTCTGCCTAGAATACTTTTCCCCACTTAGCTGACAAGGTCCATTTGTTTGATAGTAAATCTTTATACTGAACTTTTCCATTATACACTTCTTTTCCAGGGGAAATATGTAACTTAATTTTCAGTAAAAATATTTTGAACCAAGTGACCTATGTTTTGATTCCGTTGTCTTGCATGGCAGTTTTGGCCATCTCCATTAGGCTCCCTGAGTTGGACCAAAGTAATAAGTACATATAGAAAACTCAATTCTGTACTATTTATTTTAAAACAAAAATGAGCTTCTAATTTAGGATCGTAAGCTTGCTTTCTTGAATGAGGGCAAAGCAAAGTTTGTAACAGTATCTGAGTTCAGATTATTGTCAATTCCACTTGCATTCCTAACTCTTTTCTTGTTTTTTCAGGCTGTGACAGTGAGGAACTCCATGGCTAAGTCTCTATATAGTGCCCTGTTTGACTGGATAGTTTTTCGAATTAATCACGCACTTTTGAATAGTAAAGATTTGGAGCAAAATACCAAGGTAAACATAAATTTGATTATACAAAAATTTTCCCTTAAAATTGTTTAATGACATGTTTAATACATGAAATTAAAATCAACATAGAATAGTGTAGAATAAGTATGAATCACCTTTTATCTGTACTCTCTGCTGCCTCCCTTCCTACTGCTATGTTTATTACCCTGTTCAGAGGAACTGTTGTTCTGTGTGTATCTTTCCAGACCTTTTTCCTGTGTATTTATATTTCTATAGATGTTCATATACAGAGTTGCTCTTAAAAATATAAATAGTATCATGCTTTCTGTGTTGTTTCTAGCTTCTATTTTTTACTTAGTATGTCTTGAAATATATTCTGCATTGTTATCTGAAATTCATTTTGTAATAACTTTGAAGTATTATATAGTACACATTGTTTTACAAGTATCTCTTTGAGTTCCTGTTTTCAAGTCTTTTGGATAAGTACCAAGAAGTAAAATTGCTCAGTAATATGGTAGTTCTATGTCTAACTTTTTGAGGAGCTGCCAACTGGTTTCCACAGTGGTTGCATCATTTTACATTTCCACCAGCAATGGACGAGAGTTCCAGTTTCTCTACATCTTTGTCTATACTTGTTTTCTGTTTTTCTAATAATAGCCAACCTATTGGGGGTGAATTGGTATCTCACTGTGAGTTTTTTTGAATTGTGGTAAATACATACGTAAAAAAATATTTTCATAATTCAGTGACATTAATTGTGTTCATTATGTTGTGTAACCATCACCATTATCCATTTCCAAATTTTTCTATCATTAATAGAAGCTCAGTGTTCCCTAAGCATTGAGTCCCCCTATCCCCTCCCTCCTACTCACCCCTGGTAACCACTAATAAACGTAGGTCTGTACACACTTGCCTTTTCTAGATATTTCATGTAAGTGGGTGCAGTATTTGTCCTTTTGTCACTGGACTTATTTCTCTCAGCATGGTATTTTCAGGGTTCATCCATGTTGTAGCATGTGTCAAGATTCCATTTCTCTTTTTGGCTGAGTAATATTTCATTGTATGTATATATCGTATTTAGTTTATCCATTCATCTGCTGATAGACACTTAAGTTGTTTCCCCCTTTTGGTTATTGGGAATAGTACTGCAGTGAACATTGGTGTACATATATCTGGTTGTGTTCCTGCTTTCAGTTCTTTTGGGTATATACTTAGAAGTGGAGTTGCTGGGTCATGTGGTAATTTTATGTTTAATTGTTTGGAAAACTGCCAGACTGTTTTCCACAGCAGCCATATCATTTCACAGTCCCACCAGCAATGGATGTGGCTTCCCGTTTCTCCACATCTTCGCCAACACCTGTTGTTGTCTGTTTTTTTAATCATAGCCATCTTAGTTGGCATGAAGTGATATCTCATTGTGATTTTGACTTCCATTTCCCTAATGATGGCACACAGCAACAACAATCATGACTAATAACATTGAGCATCTTTTCATGTGCTTATTGGCCATTTGTATATTATCTTTAGTGAAATATCTAAATTCTTTACCATTTTTAAACCGGATTTTTTGTCTTTTTGTGGTTATATCCTGGATTTTAAAACCTTATCAGATATTTAGTGTTATAGATTGAATTGTGTCCCCTTGAAATATGTGTTGCAAATTTTAGCCTCTATGCTTGTGGTCATAATCCGATTTGCGAATGGATTATGTCTTAGGCTGGGTTCTCTAGAGAAGCAAAACTGGTGAAGTATATATATATAGATATATATATACACACACACATACCCTGAGAGAGGGATATTTATATCAAGGAGATAGCTCATGTGGTTGTAGAGGCTGGAAAGTCCCAAGTCCATGAGTCAGGCTGGAGACTTCTCCTGACTCACGTAGCTACAGGGGTGGCAAACCCAAGATCAGGACAGACAGCAGGCCTGTGGTTCACAGGCTGTGGAGGCTGATGAATCCCAAGATCGACAGGTAAGATGATAGACCACTGGCTCAGAGACCATGAAGGCTGACGAATCCCAAGATCGACAAGTAAGCTGCTAGCTTAAGTCCCAAGATCTGGAGGTCAGTTGAGATCTAGAGCGAGCAAAAGCCAGCGAGCTTTGCCAGAAAGTCCACATATATTGGATGCAGGCGACACCTCCAAGGAAACTACCTTTCAACTGATTGGCTGCTCATAGCAGATCTCATCATGGAGGAGATTCTGTTATATCAGATCTCATTATGGAGGTGATTACATCATTACATAGCTGACATACTACATTATAACTGCCAAACCACTAAAAATCATGGCCCAGCCAAGTTGATACACAACCTTAACCATCACGGGTTGTCTTTGTTATGTTAATGAGGCAGGGTTCGTGTACAGTGTGTCTTGAGTCAGTCTCTTTTGAGATATAAAAGAGATTTAACAAGCAAGCTAGAGAAGCAGAGATGGAGGAAGATAGATGTCAAGACACACAGAAATCTCCAAAGAACCAAGAAGCAGAAGCTGAAGAGACAAGGACCTTCCTCTAGAGCTGACAGAGAGAGAAAGCCTTCCTCTAGAGCTGGTGCACTGAATTTGAACTTCTAGCCTCCTAAACTGTGAGAATATAAACTTCTGTTTGTTAAAGCCATCCACTTGTGGTGTTTGTCTTATAGCAGCACTAGATAACTAAGACAGAGTTTGGTACTGGGAGTGGGGTACTACACTAACAGATACCTAAAATACAAGAATGGTTTTGAAATTGGGTAATGAGTAGAGGCTGGAAGAGTTTTAAAGTGCCTAATAGTAAAAGCCTAGATTGCCTTGAAGAGACTGTTGGTAGAATTTTGGACTTCAAAGGCAATTCTGATGTGGGCTCAGAAGGAAGTGACCACAGCTATAGAGAAAGTCTCTGTAGTCTTAGAGAATACATATGGCATCAGCAACAGAATGTTGCTAGAAATATGGATGTTAAACGTGTTTCTGGTGAGGCTTTAAAAAATGCTGAACATACGATTGGACAGTGGAAGAAGGGTGAAGCTTTTTTTTTTTTTTTAATTAATTATTTTTTATTGTACTTCAGGTGAAGGCTTACAGAACAAATAGTTTCTCATGAAACAGTAGTACACATATTGTTTTATGATATTGGTTAACCACCCCACAACATGTCAACCCTCTAACTTCTCAACCTTTTTTTTTGGTGAAAATTCACATAGCCAAAGATACACCATTTCAAAAATTTCTACATGCACAGTTCA